>NC_140004.1:28002833-28169118 GCF_964263955.1 Coregonus lavaretus | reverse complement strand
ATATGAACTGTAACTCAATACAACTTTTGAAATTGCTTCATGTTGCGTTTTACATTTTTGTTCAGTCTAGTTAGTCAGGCAGTAGTCAACAGTGAATCATTAGTACATTGATCTATTAGCCTGTCAAATACATCCACCTGTTCCTCTTTTGTTCTCTCCTCTCTCTGTGCTGCTCAGTAGCTGCTGCTGTTTTCTGATTATGTGTTATAATGCTGCTGACTATGAGTGTTTCTCTGTCTCTGGTCCTTTGTCTTCTAACACAGCCGACCTGTTTCATTTCACGCTGAAATGGACAAGCAATGATGTGAGAGTAATCTCAGTCATAACTCCCCTTTATTTGACTGCAGACACACGTTGGCAGGGAGGTTATATCAGACACAGGTTTGCAACGAAGCTACAGTGCAGTGCAGAGGGTAATAGGGTATTCTTGCAGTATTTGTGTGTGTGTAGCCTCTGGGTTTAGCTGACACATACACACACCATCAGTGAGTCTGGTCTGAGTCATCTGTGCTGAGTCGTGGGTTTTGATACTGATATCCACTGTATCTCTCCTCCGCTCCCCTGCCTATTCCTCTCCCTCTCCCTCTCACCCTCCCTCTCCCTCTTGTAGGACGGGGCATTCCTGATACGTCACAGTTCAGCCCAGAACGCCCGTCAGCCCTACACACTGGCTGTCCTATACAGACAGAAGGTCTATAACATCCCCATCCGCTTTCTGGAGGAGACTCACGGCTACGCCCTCGGAAAGGAGGGCAAAAAGAATGAGGAGGTGAAGAGGTGGGGGGAAGAGGGGGAAGAGAGAGAGAGAGAGAGAGAGAGAGCTAAAATAATGAATTGGTGGATGAGGATGAGGGAGGAGGAGAAGAGAGAGAGAGATAAGGAGAGGGGAAAAGACTGAGGACGCAGGAGGAAAGGAGGATTTGAAAAAAGAATGAAGAGGCCAGGTGAGCGAGGAGGGGATAGAGGGAGGATGTGGGAGGAACAGAGGATGTGTACAAAAGAGACTAAGGAATGCAACTTAGTATTATATTGTAACCTCTGCAATAACTACTGTAGTAACTCTCTGTCCCTCGCTACTCCCTCCCTCCCTCTCAGTTTTTCTGTAGTCTCCAGGAGATCATCTCTCACCACAAGAATAACCAGCTGCTGCTGATCGATAGCAAGAGTCAAGCGAAGCACACCACGTATCTCACTCACCCAGCTTGTCCATAAACTACATTACCCATAACCCACACAATGAATCTACACCAGCCCGTCCATAAAGTACATTAAATGCTACCATTAATAACTAAATACATTTGATGACTATTGAAGGTAGTACATTTATTTCCAAGTTATGTTCCTCACTCACATGTCCATTACAACCCCTCTTTTTTTGTTTTGTGATTAAAATGGCTAGAAGTGTATTACCGTAGATATGTGTACTGTATGTGTTTGAGTGTTTTAAAGTATGCTGTAATTATGCCTGTATGACCTTATCATTTATTTTTTTGGGGTAAAAAATCTGATTCATTTGGTAACACCTGAATAGAGTAGTGAGTAGTCTATGAAAATGTATATTCAATACTTCATCCTTGCTCCAACTCCATTTTATACAGTTTTGTTTCAGTGATGGTGGATTCACTTTTGGGTCTACACCTGTGTAAGTGTTGGTCATCTGTATGTTTCTATTTATATAATAATATAGACTGAAATGTTCTGACAGCCGGTCTGTGTTTTTTCATTCTGTTGTATTTGGAACACCACAGCATGAATAGCATTCTATTTCCCTCAAAGTTTAAGTTGTTTAGATCTCCAAAATTGCAAGGTTTCACCCTATTTCAAACCACCGAAATTGGACAATAATAGGCGTCTTGTAGTTGCATAACACAACTCCACTCACCAGTGAGCAGTTCGGAAATGTGGATTTGTTGCAGAAAATAAAAAACCTTGATGATAATGAAAGGATAGGTGAAGGATGAAGATGTAGATGCTGACTAGTTGAGGTGTGGTGGTAGCTATGTACACATACAAAGCATACTCTTACCTTGACTCATACAATATTTCAGTTCCTAACATATTTTCTCACTAGGCTCTTTTTAGCGGGTGGGGTTAAGGCATATTCCCGAATTCTCAGCACTGGAGTTTTAGAAATCGGAAGGGGAGGGGGCGCCTGTCACGTGCCTTTATTTCGAAGTTAGAAAAAATTAAGGGGGAAGGGGCTGCGGACGGGTACATTGAGGACATCGGATATTTCCCTCCTCTGCATTGGTATTTGTGGGAGAATCCTCTTGGCCGGCTGTAGGGCTTATAAATAGCAAATTTATTATTTTGTAGCATGCCGTAAGAAACATTTGAGCGCCATTCATTTTTGTTTTCTCTCAGAGCTTTCAAGTCTAATTGTTGTGGACTATTTTACTTAGCGGAAGCGTAGAGTTTTGATTCAGGAGTGTTGTTTGGGTGCTAGGCTACTGAAGGAGAGCAGCACTGAATTCGGGTGATATCAACGTAAGCCGGCGAGACGCCTATCATTGCACATTATATTTTACTTTTGGGAGCTTTTTGGGCACTTTTAATACAAGACAACATTAATTCCTCCTCGTGTCCCCTTCCCCTTTCCTTTTCTCTGGACACTTGAAACACAGAAAGCCTCAAGAATGGCTCAGATACTTCCGATACGATTTCAGGAACATCTGCAGGTAAGAAGAGGCTAACAGTCGAAAAACATAAGATGCATTTTCGCGCAGTTCTTCAGAAATAGACATACCGCATTTAAATGGAATCTGACAGTTCTGCATGGAGAGTGCTCAATATAGACATAGGCCTAGCTAGCTTGTGCGGGGCAGATGATGACTTGTAAAAATTCAACAGTCAGATCGTATTGGTAGCCTATAGTCTGCTTTCTGCGGACCCGAAGCCGGTGACTGGACTACACAATGAACTCTTGTTGGAATTGAGTGATTTACGATAAAGGCATGCAGTTATTTAAACTATGGCTCAACTGTGTTTGGATGTGGCTAGATTAGATGGTGTCATATTTTTTAATTAGTAGGCCATGTTGTAGAACCCCTCAATTATCCATCGGTTTCTTGGGGCCAAAGAGAAAGTTTGTGACGTGCCCACATCCCATCCCTCCCGTGGCTCGTTGCTGTGGCAACATCAGGACTGTGAAATGGCCTTTCACTAAAGACCTCTTTCTCTCTGGACACTCTGGTCTACTACCCACTCGTTCTAATGCAGCCAACAGGGCCCACCAACATTCACCAGTTCCATTTTAAAATGTGGAGCCCCTTTACACGAGGTGTTGGCAAAACAGCACAAACAGATCTGGGAACAGGCTAGAGATCTGAACCTTTATAGCACAGGTGGCAAGCCCTACTCTGGTCGTTCCCCCTCCATTGCTACAAATGCATATATTGAAAGGCAACACAACATTATTTGAGCAAGATTTGACCAGACATATCGATTAATTGATAGTGTATCCCTTTATTTTTTATTCCATGTATGATTTTTTGCAGACCTGCTCTGCTTGGTAGGCCTCTGTGATCAGGAATGGCTCCAGCTGAGAGGAAAAATGCCAGGAATGTGCAAACTGAGGACTTTGGGCCTCAAGTTCTTTTGCTTTTTTTTTTATCCTATCTTGGTATTTACAGCCTCTATGCATTAAACAGTATAGTCTGGGTGGGTTTAGGTCTGGGTTGACATACACTGCCCTGTAGACACAGATGTGACTGGCTTTGTTGTTTTAGCTCTGTGTAGAACTACTGCTACACCACTGGACTCTGTGTACAACTACTACTAGACTGCTGGACTAATCCCAATTGTATAAGTTTAGCCATAAACAGAGCACCCCCAATATACATACACACACACACACACACACAGTAAAATAGCATTGCCAGTGTCGCATTGTGTGGTCTTAAACATGTCATTAACACTAAGCTGTGTTTAGCGTAATACTCCTTTTTCCCAGGCTTGACTGACTGACCCTAATCTAGGCTGTGTGTGGTGTGAGAGAAAGTTTGTGTGGAGACTTATTTAATTGAGTAAATGGATCAGTGATCTGTGCCCTTTGGTATTTCATTTACAGTGCAGTACATTGTGTGTATTAGCAGATTAATGATTTCTTTTGGGGTTCTGTCTGGGACAAATTAGGTTCTGCATTATGTAGGCCAGATGTTGCTGAAAGCACCCACCCTTCGCTTTAGCACAGTGGGCTAATGGAGTCATGAGTATTACAGAAGTCCCGAGTTCAATACCCTGACATTTAGCCTCAGCCTGAGACTGCCCTAGTGAGAGGGAGAGACCTGTGAGGTATGTAGCCAGTCATAAACAGATTGGCCATAGGGGCACTTAGAGCAAATGCCAGATGGGCTGGTCCATCTTTAGCCCAGTGGGCCTGTTTTTTTTTTCCATAAATAATTACCATTATTTGGCAAAAAATAGGCCGGTGTGTTAGAAATGCCTGGGTTGATTTCTGGTTCCAGTCTGTCTCTGTTGCCTGTCCATCAGCTGTTTGCCTGTCAGCTCCCTGCTTTGGGATATTACTCTCCAGTACTAACAGATGAGCAGCTCCCTGCTCTGGGCTGTTGCTGTTGTCTCCACTAATAGACAGATGAGGTAAGCAGGCCCATTTAACCCAGAAAATCACATCAGGGCAGGAACGGGAAGTGAGATCATGATCATCAGGCACAGCAGAGCACCTCTGACAGCACAACTGTTGGCTGGAACAGTTCTGTCTGCACCGGAACTAATGGCTGGTGTCCAGCCAGTCAGTCAGTCATATTACTGCTTACTACCCTGCACAACACATTGGTATGGACAAAGCCTAAGTAATGAAACTCTAAAAATAACACACACACACCACAGTCTCTCTCAGCTGAAACAATTATGGTCCCGTGTAGCTCAGTTGGTAGAGCATGGCGTTTGCAACGCCAGGGTTTTGGGTTCGATTCCCACGGGGGGCCAGTATGAAAAAAAAAATATATATATATGTATGCACTCACTAACTGTAAGTCGCTCTGGATAAGAGCGTCTGCTAAATGACTAAAATGTTAAATGTAACTGGAAGGAGCTGTCCTAAAACTATAGTCTATTGTTAGCCTTTTTTTTTTTAGCAACATTGGTGATACTGAAGATGGCAGGCTAACATGCCATTAAACTGACAGCTCAGGGATTTTTGAAAGACAATCCCTACTTTTTTCTCAAATATTTTTCTCAATATGAAAAACATAAAAAAAAAATATTTTGTAAGATCAAAGTATCAGCTATCACACCATGTAAAGGAACAACCTAACTTTAATTTCTTCATAAAATGCAATGAACTGAATTTAAGCCTATGTCAACTCTGTCAGACACCATTAAAGGCATTTAATTTTTCTCATTTATTTTCCAAGTGTTTAAAGGCCTTGATTGTTTAATTCTAACATTAGAATATTAAAATATGGCATATAAATCTCCAAACTTATTTTATTATTATTTTATAGCGCTATATAATGCTCCAGGGCTAATTTTGTTTGCTTTTTGGCATGTTTTTCTAGATTCAGCACATAAAACAACATTTTATAAAGCAAACATTATCCCTTAGATCTAGCACAGCAAACACGTTGTTTAAGTGTATGTTGCAGAACAGTGATAAAACATTTCCCCAAAAAAATATTGACCGAAAAATTAACAAAACTCAAAAGATGCATATTTTTGCCTCTGAAAATAAAACTTTAACACAAACATTTGTAAAATGTAGAATATTATTCATTTGAAAATCCTCCCCAAAAATATAACAATTCTATCAGCTCTTTCAGCACCCTGACGGAGTTGACATTAGACAAAAATCTGACGGAGTTCACGTTTTACGTAGTTGACCCAAAAAACATTTTTCTTAATTCCAGTGGTATACAAAGTAGAAATGTTTTATTTCCTCAGCTGCTTTATGACTCTAAAACTAAATAAAATAAACATATTTGAACCAAAATTCATATCCTATTATGGAGTTGACAGTTTATGGTTGTCCCCATGGTGATTTCAATATTGTTTGTTTAAATCTATCGAAGGTAGGTAACTTTACAGACCATGAGTGGTCTTGTTGCACTACATGTTATGAGGACATGAAGAAGGGGTCCTTATGATGTAGCACACCCTGCTCATTCCTGATTACATAATGATGTTTGTTTCCAACATTAGGGCTGTTTCCAAAATAAGTTAAACACTTAGTGTTTTGTTTCCTTGCCACCATACTAATGAGTATCAAGATACTGGTATCGTCCCGGCCCTACTAGATCAGATCATTTTTCAGTTCATATTCATTATTGCCGTTTTTAGAAAATGTTAAACCAGAGGAATGCAGAGAACACATCTGAGCTGTGTTACTAGCTAACACAATACACGCAGGACTAGAGTACATACACATTTAGGCAGGCCTGCTGCCTAAGAGGCATCATTTAGACAGGCATCCTAATTCTGATCTTTTTTTCCACTAATTGGTCTTTTGACCAATCAGATCTTTTCACATCAGGTCATTTTCAGAGCTGATCTGATTGGTCAAAAGACCAATTAGTAAAAACAAAATCAGAATTGGGCTGCCTGTTTAAATGCAGCCAGAGAGGAAATGGGCTAAACAAACACAATGATGGATCACACTCATAACCATGGTCAGCATCGAATGTGAAATTAAATTGTAACACAAATGTCAATGGAGGAGTGGTGTGTGTGTGTGCATGCACTGGGCTGTGGAAACTGTGTCAATGTGTGCACACAAACTGGGTTCTGAAGACACTGGGTTGTGGTTGCGAGTGATTTAGTCTGGAATGTTCTATAAAGGAGGGCCGGGGGGGGGGGATGCTTCCGGTGACTCAGCCACCCCTCCCCAGGCCTTTCACAAGCACTGTATTACAGGAACTCCTCTCTCTCCAGACATGGTATGTCCTCCCTCCCCTATTGCCTTAGCTTACTCACCTTCCCCCCATCTTACTCCATCTTTCTCCCTCTTCCTCATTCTGGGCTAAGTTACAAATGATACTCAATTCCCTCTAGTGCACTACTTTTAGGGAATAGGGTACCATAGGACTCCCGTCCTATGCCTGTACTGCCTGCCCAGCTGGCAGCTACTCCCCTGGTCCCTCTTCCCCTAACATTACCTCCTTCCTTTACTTCTTCTCCTTCACCCCCCTCTATCCTCCGAGATTTCTGGC
Organism: Coregonus lavaretus; assembly: GCF_964263955.1. Taxonomy (NCBI): domain Eukaryota; kingdom Metazoa; phylum Chordata; class Actinopteri; order Salmoniformes; family Salmonidae; genus Coregonus; species Coregonus lavaretus. Next base: position 28,161,952 of record NC_140004.1, on the reverse strand, counting down.
AGCCAGTGGAGATATCTCTTCTTTAGCCTCTCCTGTCTCATGTTATTGGCTGATTGGTGCTCCACCCGGCCTAACCCTTGACCACCTCACAGTGCTGGCATAGGCCTAGAGGAGACCTATAGACACTGGAGTCAGTTCAGTGTTTTCCACTATAATGGTTAAGGTTAGGATATGGGGAGGGCAAACTGATCCTAGAACACACTAGAGATCAGGGCACATTCTAGACCTACCCCGGGAAGCCCCCTCTGAATCTCTGAATTCACTAGCAGAGGCCTGACCTGAATCAGCCAGTGTTTATGGTTACACTGCACATTTATTTTAGTCTGCTGTTTACATTGTATTTACTTAGAAATAACATAATTGCATGGTAATTAAATAATAATAATTACATGGTAATTACGGTTTGGCATCTCTGAGATTCTCTCAAGCACTACTATGTAGAGTTTGGTATTTGGGAGTGTTGGATTATTCAAATGAAATAAGCAGCAGAAAGTACTGTTACTGTATGTTATGGTATAATGCCTCAGTAAAAGCTAGATGAATAGCAGCTGTCACAGCAAATAAAGCTTTCCAGAGTCAGCCTAATATCCTGTTGTCTGCCTGCCCTATGCTATGCCCACGCTGTTTCCCAGGCCTGACTGTTCTGGTGCCACAACCACCTAACCTTCTCCTTGTAAAACAACCTTTAAGAATATCATCCTGGAAAATTGGACCAGAACGGGAGTTATTTTAATAGAGTGAACGTTTAGAGAATTGTTTTCCCCAACCCAAGGCAAATGTTAGCAACTGGCAACTTTAGTTTTTTTCCTATCCTTTTTTATATATTTTTCATCGGGGTACGACTCCAGAAAATATCTTACTGCCTGTAGGTGTTCTCATCAGTTGTAGACTCATATCTTTTTCATTGTGCCACTGACTGCACTGTCCAATTCCAAATGACCCCTAGTTTGTACTGTAGCCCATACCCCTAAGCACTGGTGTAGTCCTAAAGGATTGGTTAGATATGAGCAATAATGGCACACATTTCAACTAGCCCAAAAGTGGTGAAATACCCACGTTGCTAATTTCTATCCAATCCATTGAGATGTACTACACGTGTCTAGGGTCAGGGTTTATGGCTTGACTACAGCAGTTGCCTCTGAAATACTAAACCGAGATCTAACAGCTGTGTGTGTTTCAGCTGCAGAACCTGGGGGTGAACCCGGCCAACATCGGGTTCAGCTACCTGACCATGGAGTCTGACAAGTTCATCTGCATCCGGGAGAAGGTGGGTGAACAAAACCAGGTGGTGATCATAGACATGGCCGACCCCAATAACCCAAGCAGACGACCCATTTCCGCTGACAGCGCCATCATGAACCCTACCAGCAAGGTCATCGCCCTGAAAGGTAGGCTACCACCACGACCCCACAACCTTGTGGGTGCGTTCCAAATGGCACCCTATTCTCTATGTAGCGCACTACTTTTTGGCTAGGGCCCATGGCACCCTATGTAGAGAATAGGGTGCCATTTGGGACTCACACTGACCCCGCTCCCTGACCTGCCCTCACTGTGCTCCTTATTCCACTGGTGTTATACAACCAACAAAAACGCTCTGTTGCAATGCACTTATTACTACATAGTTACTTGTTAATCCAATGCTGTTACCAGAGTAATTGCGTCATTACTACACGGGTATATGAGCAACCTATTTCAACATCACGTTGGTTCTGAAAAGTTCCCTAAAGGCAATGGTGTGTTATTTAGCAGTATAGCACACAGGATTGCTGTTTATGTAACTCCAACTTTAACATAGCTGTCAAACGCAGTGTTGTGTGTATCTGTGTTATAATGCACTATTTCCTCCCATGCTATAAATACACTCAGACATATTGGCTAAATGTACTAAATTGGTAATGTAAATAGATTTTCCGCCACTGCTTCTACTCCTTTGTCAAAACACAGGCGCATTTAGCCTTCTGTCTGTATCGGTTTGCCTTACTTCTAATGCAATCTCTTCAGGCTTTGCATATCTCTTTTAACCTCTCTCTTTCCCCCTCGCTTTTTCTTTGACTGACTCTTACCTTTCTTTCCCTTGCTTTCTGTCATCTATCAAGAGGGTGAGTGTTCCTCTCTCTCTCTCTCTCTCTCGCTCGCTCTCTCCTCTTTTTCTCTCTCTCTCTCCTTTTTCTCTCTCTTTTTCTATCTCTGAGATGTCTGCCTATCTCTCATCCTCTTTTTCTCTCACTGACTCTTGGCTTTCTTTCTTTCCCTTGCTTGCTTTCTTGTCACCTTTTCTCAGACGGTGAGTTCCTGCCTGTCGCTCTCTGTCTGTGGTGTTATCTCTGTCTTCGTGTCTGTGGTCTGTCTCTCCTGTCTGTGGTCATCATGTCTCTCATAAAAGCTTCCCCTCCTTAACCCACTTTTTTTCTCACCCATCTACACACAATACCCCATAACGACAAAGTGAAAACATGTTTTTAGAAATGATTGCACATTTTATTGAAAATGAAATACAGAAATATCTAATTTACTTAAGTATTCACACCCCTGAGTCAATACATGTTAGAATCACCTTTGGCAGCGATTACAGCTGTGATTCTTTCTGGATAAGTCTCTAAGAGCTTTGTTGCACACTATTCTTAAAAAAATTCTTCATGCTCTGTCAAGTTGGTTGTTGATCATTGCTAGACAGCCATTTTCAAGTCTTACCGTAGATTTTCAAGCTGATTTTAAGTGAAAACTGTAACTACATTTTACATTTTAGTCATTTAGCAGACGCTCTTATCCAGAGCGACTTACAGTTAGTGAGTGCATACATTTTCTTTTTTTTATACTGGTCCCCCATGGGAAACGAACCCACAACCCTGGCGTTGCAAACGCCATGCTCTACCAACTGAGCCACTCAGGAACATTCAATGTCGTCTTGGTAAGCAACCCAGTGTATATTTGGCCTTGTTTTAGGTTATTGTCCTGCTGAAAGGTGAATTTGTCTCCCAGTGTCTGTTGGAAAGCAGACTGAACCAGGTTTTCCTCAAGGATTTTGCCTGTGCTTATTTTTATTCAGTTTATTTGTATCCCCAAAAAATCCCTAGTCCTTGCCATTGACAAGCATACCCATAACATGATGCAGCAACCACCATGCTTGAAAATATGAAGAGTGCTACTCCTAACCATTTTACGGGCTCCTAACCTACTGTGCTATTTTGTTAGTTTTTTTCACGTTGTTTGTAACTTATTTTGTACATAATGTTGCTGCTACCGTCTCTTATCACCGAAAAGAGCCAGGACAGAGCTCGATGTTGTCATGTGAATTTCTATCTCTAATTCAACCTAAGCTTGAATCATTACCAGAGGTTGTAAGGCTCTGGTTTTAATCATCAATGATTCAAGGTCCACAACCCACAAGTCTTATCTGTATTTTTATTCATGGAGAGAGCTCTCCCGCCAATGACACAAACAGATGATTTTATACCTCCTGGACTTGACTCCTCCCACCTTTAGGTGACTTTTCTAAACAGTTTCCGCCTTCCCCCTTGAATGGTTAGTACCGCCCCCTCTGTTAGTGGGTTGACACTACATGATAATTCTAACATTTATACTGTGTTTGGGGTGAAATCCTTTAGTCATTATTCTTAAAATCCAAATTAATCTAACAGATGTCTAATATTAAAGAGTTCTCATCTATATTATTCGTAGCCATCTATTTACCACCACAAACCGATGCTGGCACTAAGACTGCACTCAACGAGCTGTATAAGGCCATAAGAAAACAAGAAAATGCTCATCCAGAAGCGGCGCTCCTAGTGGCCGGGGACTTTAAATCAAGCAAACTTAAATCTGTTTTACCTAATTTCTACCAGCATGTCACATGTGCAACAAGAGGGGAAAAAACCTCTATACCACCTTTACTCCACACAGAGACGCATACAAAGCTCTCCCTCAGCCCTCCATTTGGCAAATCTGACCATAATTCTATCCTCCTGATTCCTGCTTACAAGCAAAAACTAAAGCAGGAAGTACCAGTGACTCTCTCAATATGGAAGTGGTCAGATGACGCAGATGCTACGCTACAGGACTGTTTTGCTAGCACAGACTGGAATATGTTCCGGGATTCATCCAATGGCACTGAGGAGTATACCACCTCAGTCACCGGCTTCATCAATAAGTGCATCGCTGACGTTGTCCCCACGGTGACCGTACGTACATATCCCAACCAGAAGCCATGGATTACAGACAACATCTGCATTGAGCTAAAGGCTAGAGCTGCCGCTTTCAAGGAGCGGGACACTAATCCGGACGCTTATAAGAAATCCCGCTACGCCCTCAGACGAACCATCAAACAGGCAAAGCGTCAATACAGGATTAAGATTGAATCCTACTACACCGGCTCTGACGCTAGTCAGATGTTGCAGGGCTTGAAAACTATTACGGACTACAAAGGTAAACCCATCCACGAGCTGCCCAGTGATGCGAGCCTACCAGACGAGCTAAATGCCTTTTTATGCTCGCTTCGAGGCAAGCAACACTGAAGCATGCATGAGAGCACCAGCTGTTCCGGACGACTGTGTGATCACGCTCTCGGTAGCCGATGTGAGCAAGACCTTTAAACAGGTCAACATTCACAAAGCTGCAGGGCCAGACGGATTACCAGGACGTGTAATCAAAGCATGCGCGGACCAAATGGCAAGTGTCTTCACTGACATTTTCAACCTCTCCCTGACCGAGTCTGTAATACTTGCATGTTTCATGCAGACCACCATAGTCCCTGTGCCCAAGGAAGCGAAGGTAAACTGCCTAAATGATTACCGCCCTGTAGCACTCACGTCGGTAGCCATGAAGTGCTTTGAAAAGCTGGTCATGGCTCACATCAACACCATCATCCTGGAAACCCTAGACCCACTCCAATTTGCATACCGCCCCAACAGATCCACAGATGACGCAATCTCAACGCACTCCACACTGCCCTTTCCCACCTGGACAAAAGGAACATCTATGTGAGAATGCTGTTCATTGACTACAGCTCAGCGTAGTCACCATAGTGCCCACAAAGCTCATCACTAAGCTAAGGACCCTGGGACTAAACATCTCCCTCTGCAACTGGATCCTGGACTTCCTGACGGGCCGCCCCCAGGTGGTAAGGGTAGGCAACAACACATCTGCCACGCTGATCCTCATCACTGGGGCCCCTCAGGGGTGCGTGCTTAGTCCCCTCCTGTACTCCCACCATCATTAAGTTTGCTGACGACACAACCGTGGTAGGCCTGATCACCGACAACGATGAGACAGCCTATAGGGAGGAGGTCCGAGACCTGGCCACACTGCCAGGACAACAACGTCTCCCTCATTGTGAGCAAGACAAAGGAGCTGATTGTGGATTAAAGGAAAAGGCGGGCCTAACAGGCCCCCATTCACATCGACAGAGCTGTAGTGGAGTGGGTCAAGAGTTTCAAGTTCCTTGGTGTCCACATCACCAACAAACTAGCATGGTCCAAACACACCAAGACAGTCGTGAAGAGGGCACGACAACACCTTTTCCCTCTCAGGAGACTGAAAAGATTTGGCATAAGCCATAAGACTGCTGAACAATTAATCAAATGGCCACCCGGACTATTTACATTGATACACCATCCAAAGTGTAGGCTAATTAATAACTTCCCCATGCTCAAAGCGATATTTAATGTGCGCTTAAAAAAAAAAATCCATCTACCAATAGGTGCCCTTTTTTGCGAGGCATTAGAAAACCTCCTTGGTCTTTCTGGTTGAATCTGTGTTTGAAATTCACTGCTCAGCTGAGGAACCTTACAGATAGTTGTATGTGTGGGTTACAGAGATGAGGTAGTCATTCAAAAATCATGTTAAACACTGTTATTGCACACAGAGTGAGTCCATGCAACTTATTATGTGACTTGTTAAGCACATTTTGACTCCTGAACTTATTTAGGCTTGCCATAACAAAGGGGTTGAATACTTAATGACTCAAAACATTTCAGCGTTTCATTTTTAATTCATTTGTAAACATTTATAAAAACATAATTCCAACTTTGACATTATGGGTATTGTGTGTAGGCCAGTGATACAAAATCTCAATTTAATCAATTTTAAATTCGGGCTGTTACAACAATGTGGAAAAAGTCAAGGGGTGTGAATACTACTGAAGGCACTGTATTCTGATTCCTTCTGACAAGTAACCAAATCAATGAGATCGTTTGGAGGACAGCGGAGCATTCGGTTCTATACATTTGAATCCACACATTGTAACTGTCCCCTGACTGTGACATCTCAAGTGTAGAAGTTTTCAGTCAGAGTTCCCCCAAAACAGCCCCCCCACACACACACAGACACAAACACCCACACATGCTTTTATGAGAACCGTACGTGTTAGCATGACCTGGTGTATGCTGGTAGACTGTGTGTGGTATGCATCATCAGATTTCATACACACTACAAGTAGTGTGTGTGTGTGTGTGTGTGTGTGAGGTATTCCTCTCCATCTCTAGATCTCTCTCTCTACAGCTTACCAGATATGTCCTACCTCTTCACCCACGTGTGGGGTCTCTGGTAAACCGGTTCTATTCCTTGCTCACTGTCTAAACCTGAAACTATAGGACATGCTGTCAGTACTGGTCTAGTTTCATCTTCAAATGCTGTCCCTTGGGCTTAGTTCCATTTACACTGGTTGTGATATGGGAGGTTAGTAAACAATGGAGTTTTATTTCCTCACTCATTACTCTCAGCATGCCAGAGACTAGAACAGTTCAGTAGTAGCCAACACTGATTCTAGTAGCTCTCGCTCTCACTTTCCTCTAAATAGCCTGCTAGTTCCAGTGTTTCCCCTATATTGATTTAGCAGTGGCCGCGCCGCTGCTAAAATGTTGCTGCCACTCCAAAAAATATGATATATATTTTTTTATACTTCTACGGGAAAACACTGAGTTATATGTCTCTGTTAGATTACTTGGGCCTGGAGTTTGTGACAAATGTATGTCTTATTTATTTACCTTTATTTCACCATCCATGTAAGTAAGAGATTCAGCACACGTTCTCCTTTACAGCAACAACCTGGAGCACAGTTGTTCTGGAGGATCTGTCTGCTAGACACTATCTATTAGGTCATGTGTTATCTACCTATCGCCCCCTCTCTTTATCCACACACCCGTCACGCTCTCTCACTGTACAGGGAAATGGCACACTTTTGGACCATCATGGAAATCCAGTTTGCTGGGAACTTAAAGGGATAGTTCACACGCATTACAATGTACAAATCTCATGGATACCTAGAAAGAAGTCCATGGTCCTGGATAGTCAGCAAGCTACCCAAAGATGGAGTTCACTAGCTACAGTTTAGCATTAGCTTCATTCAGTGTCTCACTGTATCTCCCATAGATATAGAACAAAATTATGAATTGTTGTATTGGTCTCCCCTCCCTTTGTCCTCAGCTGCTAAGTGCCTGCAGATCTTCAACATTGAGATGAAGAGTAAGATGAAGGCCCACACCATGACAGAGGAAGTCATGTTCTGGAAGTGGATCTCTGTCAACACTGTCGCCTTGGTGACTGAAGCGGCCGTCTACCATTGGAGCATGGAGGGGGACTCTCAGCCAATGAAAGTATTTGATCGGCACGCCAGTCTGGCCGGTTGCCAGATCATAAACTACAGAACAGACGAACAGCAGAAGTGGCTTCTGCTTATTGGGATTTCGGCACAGGTATACACAGACGCGTGCACACGCGCACGTCTTATGATCAGCATTCTATTCTATATGCATACACACCCATAGTTCACAGCACTCACATCAGTGTGTACACACATCAGACATATGTTATAAGTTAGTGTTTGTGTTCTAAAAGCACTGTACTTTGGTCTTTTTTCTAGCATGTTCAGACAGTGATGACATCCCCTCTTCTCTCTCCTCTATCCTGCAGCAAAACCGTGTGGTGGGGGCCATGCAGCTGTACTCTGTTGACAGGAAGGTGTCCCAGCCCATCGAGGGCCACGCTGCAGCCTTCGGAGAGTTTAAGGTGGAGGGCAACACCAAAGCCTCCACTCTCTTCTGCTTCGCTGTGCGCAGCCAGGCTGGGGGCAAGGTGAGAAGAGGACACTGGGGGGTATACAGGCATGGTGAACGTAGTTACAGTTCCATAACAAACCAGGACTCCTCCTATATGCATGTGAAATATTAACGCCAATCACTGTTAAGACTTGTGTGGACTTGTTGTTTTGTGGTTACTGTTGTTTTGTGGTTACTGTTGTTTTGTGGTTACTTTATGTTACTATGTGGTCAAAATGCATACGGTCATGTGTGGTCAGTGTGTTACTGTGGTCATGTGTGGTTAGTATGCGGTCAGTATGTTGACATGTGTGGTCGTGTTGTGTTCCAGCTGCATATCATAGAGGTGGGTCAGCCGGCTACAGGGAACCAGCCGTTTACCAAGAAGGCGGTTGATGTGTTCTTCCCTCCCGAGGCTCAGACAGACTTCCCTGTCGCCATGCAGGTAAGGACCTTAGGGTGCCTCTCACAATGCCTGAATGAAATGAATGAGTTATGCAGTAAATTAGTAGGGTCAGACTGACTCTGCTGGCTGGGAGGTTTTCTTTCTGCATATTTAACCAATACAACTGAAGCTGTTTGTGTTCGGGTTGTGTTTTCCCTTATCTTGGAAATATTCAGTTATCAGCAACCTGCACACACATCTCTCTGTTCAGGCTTCTTTAACCATTAAAACACTTATCTGCCATTCAACAATGTTGATAGGAATTTGTCTTGGTGTTGTACACTGCTAAGAAAACCCATAGTTGTCTTTGGCCCATACAGAGGGTGTAATCTCTGTACCCTCTGATTCTCTGACCTCAGATTGGCACCAAGCACGGTGTGATCTACCTGATCACTAAGTACGGCTACATCCACCTGTATGATCTGGAGTCAGGAGTGTGTATCTACATGAACCGCATCAGCGCTGAGACCATCTTCGTCACCGCCCCCCACGAACCCACATCCGGCATCATCGGGGTTAACAAGAAGGGACAGGTATGAACTCCTCTTAATCCCATTAGATTTACCGTATGATATGTCTGTATACTACAGGAACACTAGGGTTATTTTGTTTTTAATGGATACATGTGAAAGCATATACACATAACAAGCTATTCAGAGTTAATCATCCATTGATTGATTGATTTGGGCTGTGTCCCAAATTGCACCCTATTCTCTATGTAGTGCTATACTTTGGATAGGGCTCTGTTCAGTAGTAGCCGACAATCAATTCATTTGATGCATCCCCCCTCAGGTGTTGTCAGTGTGTGTGGAGGAGGAGAACATAGTGAACTATGCCACCAACGTGCTGCAGAACCCAGACCTGGGCCTGAGGATGGCCGTGCGTTCTAACCTGGCCGGGGCAGATGAGCTGTTTGCCAGGAAGTTCAACACGCTGTTCGCTCAGGGCTCCTACTCCGAGGCTGCCAAGGTGGCTGCCTCCACGCCCAAGGTAGGTCAGACCCAAGGGCCAGGGGATAGGAGATGATCGGTTGGGTTGGGTTTGGAGGAGGGTTGCAAAATTACGGTAACTATCTCAAAATTCCAGTTGGAGGATTCCCAGAATTAGGAGGGAAAAAGCAGGAAATCCAGAAACCCCCAACCAGGATTTCTGGAAGATCTGGGAATTTTGGGAAAGTTACTGGAATTTTGCAAACCTAGGAGGAAGACAGTCTTTGAATAGATCCTCCTTAGCTTTGTTATACACTTAGCAACAATAACACTATCTTATCCTATACTCCCCCTCCCTCGTCCAGGGTATCCTGCGGACAGTGGAGACCATCCGTAAATTCCAGAGTGTGCCGGCCCAACCGGGCCAGGCTTCTCCCCTGCTGCAGTACTTTGGCATCCTGCTGGACCAGGGCCAGCTCAACAAGTTTGAGTCTATGGAGCTGTGCAGGCCCGTGCTACAGCAGGGACGCAAGCAGCTGCTGGAGAAGTGGCTGAAAGAGGACAAGGTAGGACTGACTGGGGATGGAGCTGTGGACTGGGCAGCCTTGTCACATTTACATTGACATGTTAGTCATTTAGCCTCAATAAAGTAGCTATCAGCAAAGTCAGAGCTGTGGGGGGGGGGGGGGTGGGGGGGGTGCTCACACAAACATCAAGACTATGTAAACAGGAGTCCCTTAACAGGGTCCATAGAGACTTTCAATCTATTCCCTTTGTATATTTACCCTGAAATTGCATTATAGCTACAGTTTATTGTGTGTGTGTGTGTGTGTGTGTGTGTAGCTGGAGTGTTCTGAGGAGCTTGGTGACCTGGTTAAGGCAGTAGATCCTACTCTAGCCCTCAGTGTCTACCTCAGGGCCAACATACCCAGCAAGGTGATCCAGTGCTTCGCTGAGACCGGACAGTTCCAGAAGATAGTGCTCTACGCCAAGAAGGTACAGTTCACTTCCAGAGTGGATGGACATCTCTTTTGATGTGTTGCAAATTGCACCCTATTCCCTATATAGTGCCCTGGTCAAAAGTAGCGCACTATGAAGGGAATATGGTGCCATTTGGGAGGCACAACTCTCGTAGTATCTTATAGCATTTTCCTCTATGAATACGACGAGACAGCCTATAGGGAGGAGGTCAGAGATCTGATCGTGTGGTGCCAGGACAACAACCTCTCCCTCAACGTGATCAAGACAAAGGAGATGGTTGTGGACTACAGGAAAAAGAAGAGGACCGAGCACGCCCCCATTCTCATCGATGGGGCTGTAGTGGAGCAGGTTGAGAGCTTCAAGTTCCTTGGTGTCCACATCACCAACAAACTAACATGGTCCAAGCACACCAAGACAGTCGTGAAGAGGGCACGACAAAACCTATTCCCCCTAAGGAGACTGAAAAGATTTGGCATGGGTCCTCAGATCCTCAAAAGGTTCTACAGCTGCACCATCGAGAGCATCCTGACTGGTTGCATCACCGCCTGGTATGGCAACTGCTCAGCCTCCAACCGCAAGGCACTACAGAGGGTGGTGCGTATGGCCCAGTACATCACTGGGGCCAAGCTTCCTGCCATCCAGGACCTCTATACCAGGCGGTGTCAGAGGAAGGCCCTAATAATTGCCACCCTAGTTATAGACTGTCCTCTCTGCTACTGCACGGCAAGTGGTACCGGAGCGCCAAGTCTAGGTCCAAGAGGCTTCTAAACAGCTTCTACCCCCAAGCCATAAGACCCCTGAACATCTAATCAAATGGCTACCCAGTATTTTATATTATCTTTTTTTTTTTTTTTTTTTTTTTTGGGGGGGGGGGTATTCTTTCTTAAAACTACATTGTTGGTTAAGGGCTTGTAAGTAAGCATTTCACTGTAAGGTCTACACCTGTTGTATTCGGCGCATGTGACAAATACAATTTGATTTGATAGTTTGCATGGGATCCTGCTTTTATTAGGACGTTTGATTGATCAGAAGTACCTCGTTTTAAAATGTCAACTTGCTCGTTTGTCTCATCAGATGACGGTGTTGTGATGTGGCCTCCCATATCTATCTATCAATCTAATCTCCGCCCCCCTCTCTCTATCTCTCCCTGGTATAGGTGGGCTACTCTCCAGACTGGGTGTTTCTGTTGAGGAATGTGATGCGGGTCAGTCCAGACCAGGGTCTACAGTTCTCTCAGATGCTGGTTGCAGATGAGGAGCCCCTGGCCAACATCAACCAGGTAACACACACGCACAAGCACACACGCACAGGCACACACGCACAGGCACACACAGACACGCGCAAGCCCGCACACACTGCCCAGTGTGGGAGCCTCCCGGTTTGTTATTCCATGTGGGAGAGCAATGCCAGGAATTCTCTGACTTAGGGAGCCTTCTTCCTTTTAAGGGCATATCAACTTTCCCTTCCTCTGTCTGAACTGGCTCTGGGTACAAGTTGCCCACAAGCACAGATTTAGGTTGCCTATTCCCAACATAGTGCACTACTTTCAACCAAAGCCCTAAGGGCCCTGGTCAACATTAGTGCACTATATAGGGAATAAGATGCCATTTGGGACACACCCCTATAATCAAGTTTAGAGGTAATTTCATGCTACCTGATGATTCCCACATTCTGAATGGAATTCTTTAAAATTAATATTATACTGTCTTCCTGTGGGTTCCTTATTCGCTGCTCATTTCTCCCTGCTCCTTTGAAAGCGAATCACCCTCTAACCCTTAGCACTTAGGTACTAAAGTATAGCAGATCTGAAAGGATTGGAGAGTTCAAGATGAATGCCGTAGCATATCAGAAAGTGGAGCAATTACCATATTACTTATCATACCTAAAGGATTGCTTTGGATCTACACAGTGTCTATGGAGCTAGAGGTTGTATTAGGATTGAACATTGAGTGCAATCTGATCCAGTAGTGCATTCCCTGATGAAGCAGGAGTATGTCCCTGTGACTCTTGATTACCGCTTTCTCTCCTGTGATTGGTTGCTGATGTCCACCCTCTCTCTTGATTGGTGTAGATAGTGGATGTGTTCATGGAGGGCAGTCTGATCCAGCAGTGTACCTCGTTCCTATTGGACGCTCTGAAGAACAACCAGCCAGCCGAGGGACACCTACAGACACGCCTACTGGAAATGAACCTCCTCCATGCTCCCCAGGTACACACACACACACACACACACACACCTTTCATAATGTCCGTTGTGTTTCTATTGGTCCGTTGTGTTGTGTTATAACTTGTGTGTGTATCCAGGTGGCCGACGCAATCCTGGGAAACCAGATGTTTACTCACTATGACCGAGCCCACATCGCCCAGCTGTGTGAGAAGGCTGGGCTACTACAGAGGGCTCTAGAACACTACACTGACCTGTTCGACATCAAAAGGGCTCTCGTACACACACACCTTCTCAACCCTGAGGTACGTACCAGTAGGTGTGTTTAAATGTACCCTCTGTTTGGGGTGTGTTGTATTAACCCTCTCCTCTCTCCCTGCAGTGGCTGGTGAACTTCTTTGGTGCCCTGTCAGTAGAGGACTCAGTAGAGTGTCTTCGGGCCATGTTATCAGCCAACATCAGACAGAACCTTCAGCTGTGTGTCCAGGTGGCATCTAAATACCACCAGCAGCTGGGAACAAACACCCTGGTGGATCTCTTCGAGTCCTTCAAGAGCTTCGAGGGTACGTCTGGATCTGGCCTCTTATGTTTGAAAACGTGTCAGCTTGTGGCCTGTGTGTAATACAATACAATGTAATATTATTCATCTACAATGTATGTTCTTAACTCTGGGTAGCATGGGCCTGGGAGGCTCACAGGGATATTGGTGTCCACAGTACTCCACCAATTATAAATTGTTAAACTCAATACTATTCCCCTTTATTACATTTTTACATGAATGCACTGTGATTTTAAGCTGGCAAAGTTTTCTATCTGCCTCATGGCAAAATGTGTAGAATTTCAGGATATTAGCTTTATAATAATATAATATGCCATTTAGCAGACGCTTTTATCCAAAGCGACTTAGTCATGTGCGCATACATTTTTACGTATGGATGGTCCTGGGGATCGAACCCACTACCCTGGCGTTACAAGCGCCATGCTCTACCAATTTAGCCACAGAGGACCACTCATAGCTGCAACAACAACAAATATCTCTGCCCCATGGCAAAATGTGTAGAATTGCAGGAAATTAGCAACATTTCTCTCTGATGCCAAGAGGCGGTCCTTTTAAAATGCTCTTTCCCTGGGCCCGAGACCTGGTTCATCCAGCCATGTACTTCAGAAGCCAAAGTAAAACTCCTTGTAGGCTATTTTTATTACACTTGAGTCTGATTATGAGGGGGTCCCTGATGAATTTGCTAACACAAAAGGGGCCTACCATGGGTTTGAATCTCCTACCTTTGCTGTCCCCTCTTTATTGTCCTATCGTGTCGGTTTACTTGGGCGGCATTCACAGGGAAACTAGGAAACTTATTCAAATGTGAAATTGTGTTCTTCCTCTTCCTCTCCCAGGTGTGTTCTACTTCCTGGGTTCCATAGTGAACTTCAGCCAGGACCCTGACGTCCATTTTAAATACATCCAGGCGGCCTGTAAGACCGGACAGATCAAGGAGGTGGAACGCATCTGTAGAGAGAGCAATTGTTACGACCCGGACAGGGTCAAGAACTTCCTCAAGGTACCAGGGCTACCCTAGCAGTGTTGGTTGGGTGAACATTTAGCACAGTCGTTAGTCTGGCAGACTACAATCTCTCTCTCTCTCTCTCTCTCTCCCCCCCCCCCCATCAGGAGGCTAAACTGACAGACCAGCTGCCTCTGATCATAGTGTGTGACCGCTTTGACTTTGTCCATGACCTGGTTCTCTACCTCTACCGCAACACTCTGCAAAAGTACATTGAGATCTACGTTCAGAAGGTAAGAGTCATCAGCCTGGCAGTAGGCACAGTGAGGAGGAACACAGCACTGCAGCCAGGGAAGGAAGATGAAACGTGTCAAGATACCTTATTGTTGGTTTTACCAATAGCATTAGCTATCCTATAAATGTTTTCTGCTGTCATTGCGTCGCATTGATGTGTGTAGGTGAACCCTAGCCGGCTGCCAGTGGTGATAGGAGGTCTGTTGGATGTAGACTGTGCTGAAGACGTCATTAAGAACCTGATCATGGTGGTGAGAGGACAGTTCTCCACAGACGAGCTAGTGGCAGAGGTGGAGAAGAGGAACAGGTACAGACACACAACTTTACACACATGGTCTCCAACCCTGTCTGCTCCTGTACGTCCTCAACATTTTGTCTGATAACTTTCAGGCCTGTCTTTTCCCCCGTGTGAGGGAATGCTTAAATGTTTTCTGACCAAATGTTCCCCCAAAGTATTGTTTGTGACTTACGTTTTCAAGAGGGTTTCTCAGAAGTAGATTTTGCGTGTGTGTCCCAGACTGAAGCTGTTGTTGCCATGGCTGGAGTCTCGTATCCACGAGGGCTGTGAGGAGCCGGCTACCCACAATGCCTTGGCTAAGATATACATAGACAGTAACAACAACCCGGAGCGCTTCCTGAAGGAGAACACCTTCTACGACAGCACTGTAGTGGGGAAGTATTGTGAGAAGAGGGACCCCCACCTCGCCTGTGTCGCTTACGAGAGGGGCCAGTGTGACCTGGACCTTATCAAGGTCTGAACGCACGCACACACACACACACACACATACACACAGATGACTATGATGCACTGATTGATGTGGTTTCATTGTGCTCTGTTGTAGGTGTGCAATGAGAACTCTCTGTTCAAGAGTGAGGCTCGCTACCTGGTCCGACGGAAAGACCCAGAACTATGGGCTAATGTTCTAGAGGAGAACAACCCTTATAAACGCCAACTAATAGACCAGGTCAGTAGAATGCCCTCTGATAACCCTGTGTTGGTTTACTGTGTTTTACCTGCTTCCCTGTGTTCACACCTGTGGCTCCCTGTGTTCGGACCTGTGGCTCCCTGTGTTCGTACCTGTGGCTCCCTGTGTTCGGACCTGTGGCTCCCTGTGTTCGGACCTGTGGCTCCCTGTGTTCGGACCTGTGGCTCCCTGTGTTCGGACCTGTGGCTCCCTGTGTTCGGACCTGTGGCTCCCTGTGTTCGTACCTGTGGCTCCCTGTGTTCGGACCTGTGGCTCCCTGTGTTATGACCTGTGGTTCCGTGTATTTCCCAGGTGGTGCAGACAGCTCTGTCAGAGACCCAGGACCCAGAGGAGGTGTCGGTGACTGTCAAGGCCTTTATGACAGCTGACCTGCCCAATGAGCTCATCGAACTACTGGAGAAGATCGTACTGGATAACTCAGTCTTCAGCGAGCACCGGTCAGTCACTGTGTGCGCGTGCGCACACACACACTACTTGGCCCCACCTTTAAGCTTTGAGGTTAAAAAGACACAAATATTTCAGATGTTCTACTAATACCTGTAGTTGAAGTCTTATCTAGCCTCTGTATCTTCTCTGTTACTACCCCAGAAACCTCCAGAACCTGTTGATCCTGACGGCCATCAAGGCAGACCGGACGCGTGTGATGGAGTACATCAACCGCCTGGACAACTACGACGCTCCAGACATCGCTAACATCGCCATCAGCAACGAGCTCTTCGAGGAGGCCTTCGCCATCTTTAAAAAGTTTGACGTCAACACCTCTGCCATTCAGGTAAACAAGAGTCTGAAGATGATGCAAATATTTAGCTAATCATTGTATCCGCTTTATTTCAATGCACCAATAATACTCTTCTTTACTTTACTTTTCTTTGTGCTCCTTACAAATATTTTATCATGGTACCCTCTTTTTATTTAATACCAATAATACTTTTCTTTGTGCTATTTACTCATTCACACAGCATAACCATACCGTCCACCTGTGTCTCTAGGTCCTGATCGAGCATATCAGTAACCTGGACAGAGCCTATGAGTTTGCAGAGCGTTGTAATGAGGCTGCGGTATGGAGTCAGCTGGCCAGAGCCCAGCTCCAGAGAGACCTGGTTAAAGAGGCCATCGACTCCTACATCAAAGCTGACGACCCATCAGCCTACATGGAGGTGGTCAGCGCTGCCAGCAAAAACGGTAGGACAACACATCGCCATAACTAAGCTACACGGAGATGGAGGAACATGAAAAAGAAAGGAAACAGAGACATTAGTCGGGATAAGTCCAAAAAGAGTTGTCACCAAAATTGTCTAGTAAAATGAAGCCTTCTATGCGCTGTGTATAATGTATGACAGGGTTCCCCAATGTGTTTGTGTATAATGTATTGTGTGTGTGTATGTATGTATGTATGTATGTATGTATGTATGTATGTATGTATGTATATATATATATATCACACACACACACACACACACAGTGGGGAGAACAAGTATTTGATACACTGCCGATTTTGCAGGTTTTCCTACTTACAAAGCATGTAGAGGTCTGTAATTTTTATCATAGGTACACTTCAACTGTGAGAAACGGAATCTAAAACAAAAATCCAGAAAATCACATTGTATGATTTTTAAGTAATTAATTTGCATTTTATTGCATGACATAAGTATTTGATCACCTACCAACCAGTAAGAATTCCGGCTCTCACAGACCTGTTAGTTTTTCTTTAAGAAGCCCTCCTGTTCTCCACTCATTACCTGTATTAACTGTACCTGTTTGAACTCGTTACCTGTATAAAAGATACCTGTCCACACACTCAATCAAACAGACTCCAAACAGACTCCAAACAGACTCCAACCTCTCCACAATGGCCAAGACCAAGGACATCAGGGATAAAATTGTAGACGTGCACAAGGCTGGTATGGGCTACAGGACAATAGGCAAGCAGCTTGGTGAGAAGGCAACAACTGTTGGCGCAATTATTAGAAAATGAAAGAAGTTCAAGATGACGGTCAATCACCCTCGGTCTGGGGCTCCATGCAAGATCTCACCTCGTGGGGCATCAATGATCATGAGGAAGGTGAGGGATCAGCCCAGAACTACACGGCAGGACCTGGTCAATGACCTGAAGAGAGCTGGGACCACAGTCTCAAAGAAAACCATTAGTAACACACTACGCCGTCATGGATTAAAATCCTGCAGCGCACGCAAGGTCCCCCTGCTCAAGCCAGCGCATGTCCAGGCCCGTCTGAAGTTTGCCAATGACCATCTGGATGATCCAGAGGAGGAATGGGAGAAGGTCATGTGGTCTATCCCAGCCTTGTGCAGGTCTACAATTTTATCCCTGATGTCCTTACACAGCTCTCTGGTCTTGGCCATTGTGGAGAGGTTGGAGTCTGTTTGATTGAGTGTGTGGACAGGTGTCTTTTATACAGGTAACGAGTTCAAACAGGTGCAGTTAATACAGGTAATGAGTGGAGAACAGGAGGGCTTCTTAAAGAAAAACTAACAGGTCTGTGAGAGCTGGAATTCTTACTGGTTGGTAGGTGATCAAATACTTATGTCATGCAATAAAATGCTAATTAATTACTTAAAAATCATACAATGTGATTTTCTGGATTTTTTTCTCTCACAGTTGAAGTGTACCTATGATAAAAATTACAGACCTCTACATGCTTTGTAAGTAGGAAAACCTGCAAAATCGGCAGTGTATCAAATACTTGTTCTCCCCACTGTATATGTGTACACTATATATACAAAAGTATGTGCACACCCCTTCAAATGAATGGATTTGGCTATTTCAGCCACACCTGTTGCTGACATGTGTATAAAATCGAGCACACAGCCATGCAATCTCCATAGACACACTTTGGCAGAAGAATGGCCTTACTAAAGAGCCCAGTGACTTTCAACGTGGCACCGTCATAGGATGCCACCTTTCCAACAAGTCAGAAATATTAACGCTACAGCATACAATGACATTCTAGACGATTCTGTGCTTCCAACTTTGTGGCAACAGTTGGGGGAAGGCCCTTTCCTGTTTCAGCATGACAATGCCCCCATGCACAAAGTGAAGTCCATACAGAAATGGTTTGTCAAGATCGGTGTAGAAGAACTTGACTGGCCTGCACAGAGTCCTGACCTCAACCCCATTGAACACCTTTGGGATGAATTGGAAATCCCACTGTGAGCCAGGCATAATCGCCCAACATCAGTGCCCGACCTCACTAATGCTCTTGTGGCTGAATGGAAGCAAGTCCCCGCAGCAAGGTTCTAACATCTAGTGGAAAGCCTTCCCAGAAAAGTGGAGGCTGTTATAGCAGCAAAGGGGAGACCAACTCTATATTAATGCCCTTGATTTTGAAATGAAATGTTCGACGAGCAGGTGTCCACATACTTCTGGTCATGTAGTGTTTGATGTTTGTATATAATGTATGATGTGTGTGTATTGTAGATAACTGGGAGGATCTGGTGAAGTTCCTTCAGATGGCCCGTAAAAAGGCCCGGGAGTCGTACGTAGAGACGGAGCTCATCTTTGCTCTGGCTAAAACTGTCAGACTGGCCGAACTAGAGGAGTTTGTTAGCGGACCTAACAATGCCCATATTCAACAGGTAAAGGTGTCAAATATGTACAAAATGCATATACAGTGCCTTCGGAAAGTTTTCAGACCCCTTGACTTTTTCCACATTTTGTTACGTTACAGCCTTATTCTAAAATTGATAAAATTGTTTTTTCCCCTCATCAATCTACACACAATACCCCATTATGACAAAGCAAAACAGGCTTTTGGAAATTTTTGGTAATTTATTAAAAACTGAAATATTACATTTACATAATTATTCAGACCCTTTACTCAGTACTTTGTTGAAGCACCTTTGTCAGCGATTACAGCATCGAGTCTTCTTTGGTATGACGCTACAAGCTTGGCACACCTGTATTTGGGGAGTTTCTCCCATTATTTTCTGCAGATTCTCTCAAGCTGTGTCAGGTTAGATGGGGAGCGTTGCTGCACAGCTATTTTCAGGTCTCTCCAGAGATGTTAGATCGGGTTCAAGTCCGGGCTCTGGCTGGGCCACTCAAGGACATTCAGAGACTTGTCCCGAAGCCACTCCTGCGTTATTTTGGCTGTTTGCTTAGGGTTGTTGTCCTGTTGGAAGGTGAACCTTTGCCCCAGTCTGAGGTCCTGAGCACTCTGGAGCAGGTTTTCGTCAAGGATCTCTCTGTACTTTGCTCCGTTCATCTTTGCCTCAATCCTGACTAGTCTTCCAGTCCCTGCAGCTGAAAAACATCCCTACAGCATGATGCTGCCTCCACCATGCTTCACAGTAGGGATGGTGCCAGGTTTCCTCCAGACGTGACACTTGGCATTCAGGCCAAAGAGTTCAATCTTGGTTTAATCAGACCAGAGAATGTTGTTTCTCATGGTCTGAGAGTCCTTTAGGTGCCTTTTAGCGAACTCCAAGTGGGCTGTCATGTGCTTTTTACTGAGGAGTGGCTTCCGTCTGGCCACTCTACCATAAAGGCTTGATTGGTGGAGGGCTGCAGAGATGGTTGTCCTTCTGGAAGGTTCTCCCATCTCCACAGAGGAACTCTGGAGCTCTGTCAGAGTGACCATCGGGTTCTTGGTGACCTCCTTGACCAAGGTCCTTCTCCCCCAATTGCTCAGTTTGGCCGGGCGGCCAGCTCTAGGAAGAGTCTTAATGGTTCCAAACTTCTTCCATTTAAGATTAAGAGTGATGGAGGCCACTGTGTTCTTGGGGACCTTCAATGCTGCAGAAATGATTTGGTACCCCTCCCCAGATCTGTGCCTTGACACAATCATGTCTCGGAGCTCTACGGACAATTCCTTCGACCTCATGGCTTGATTTTTGCTCTGACATGCACTGTCATCTGTGGGACCTTTATATAGACAGGTGTGTGCCTTTTCAAATCATGTCCAATCAATTGAATTTACCACAGGTGGACTCCAATCAAGTTGTAGAAACATCTCAAGGATGATCAATGGAAACAGGATGCACCTGAGCTCAATTTCGAGTCTCATAGCAAAGGGTCTGAATACTTATGTACAGTGCCTTGCAAAAGTATTCATCCCCCTTGGCGTTTTTCCTATTTTGTTGTATTACAACCTGTAATTTAAATGAATTTTTATTTGGATTTCATGTAATGGACATACACAAAATAGTCAAAATTGGTGAAGTGAAAAGAAAAAAGAACTTATTTCAAAAAATTCTATAAAATAAATAACGGAAAAGTGCATATGTATTCATCCCCTTTGCTATGAAGCAACTAAATAAAATCTGGTGCAACCAATTACCTTCAGAAGTCACATAATTAGTTAGATTGCACACAGGTGGACTTTATTTAAGAGTCACGTGATCTGTCACATGCTGTCAGTATATATACACCTGTTCTGAAAAGCCCCAGGGTCTGCAACACCACTAATCAAGGGGCACCACCAAGCAAGCGGCACCATGAAGACCAAGGAGCTCTCCAAACAGGTCAGGGACAAAGTTGATCAGGATTGGGTTATAAAAAAATATCCGAAACTTTGAACATCCCACAGAGCACCATTTAAATCCATTATTAAAAAATGTAAAGAATATGGCACCACGACAAACCTGCCAAGAGAGAGCCGCCCACCAAATCTTTAATCAGAGAGGCAACAAAGACACCAAATATAATAATAATAATATAATATGCCATTTAGCAGACGCTTTTATCCAAAGCGACTTACATATAACCCTGAAGGAGCTGCAAAGCTCCACAGCGGAGATTGGAGTATCTGTCCATAGAACCACTTTAAGCCGTACACTCCACAGTGCTGGGCTTTACGGAAGAGTGGCCAGAAAAAAGCTGTTGCTTCAAGAAAAAAATAAGCAAACACATTTGGTGTTCGCCAAAAGGCATGTGGGAGACTCCCCAAACATATGGAAGAAGGTACTCTGGTCAAATGAGACTCAAATTGAGCTTTTACGCCATCAAGGAAAATGTTTGGCGCAAACCCAACACCTCTCATCACCCCGAGAACACCATCCCCACAGTGAAGCATGGTGGTGGCAGCATCATGCTGTGGGGATGTTTTTCATCGGCAGGGACTGGGAAACTGGTCAGAATTGAAGGAATGATGGATGGCGCTAAATACAGGGAAATTCTTCAGGGAAACCTGTTTCAGTCTTCCAGAGATTTGAGAATGGGACAGAGGTTCACCTTCCAGCAGGACAATGACCCTAACAATACTGCTAAAGCAACACTCGAGTGGTTTAAGGGGAACATTTAAATGTCTTGGAATGGCCTAGTCAAAGCCCAGACCTCAATCCAATTGAGAATCTGTGGTATGACTTCAAGATTGCTGTACACCAGCGGAACCTATCCAACGAAGGAGCTGGAGCAGTTTTGCCTTGAATAATGGGCAAAACTCCCATTGGCTAGATGTGCCAAGCTTATAGAGACATACACCAAGAGACTTGCAACTGTAATTGCTGCAAAAGGTGGCTCTACAAAGTATTGACTTTGGGGGGGGGTGAATAGTTATGCACGCTCAAGTTGTCTGTTCTTTTGTCTTATTTCTTGTTTGAAACTATTCAAAGTCATGCATGTTGTGTAAATCAAATTATACAAACCCCCAAAAGGCAACAAAATAGGATAAATGCCAAGGGGGGTGAATAGTTTTGCAAGCCACTGTAAATACAGAATTTCTGGTTTTTATTTTTAATACTTTTGTAAAAATGTCTAAACCTGTTTTTGCTTTGTCATTATGGGGTATTGTGTGTAGTAGATTTTTATTTAATCCATTTTAGAATATGGCTGTAACGTAACAAAATGTGGAAAAAGTCAAGGGGTCTGAATACTTTCCGAAGGCACTGTATATTTAAATTTTTTTACATTTTAGTTATTTAGCAGACGCTCTTATCTAGAGCGACTTAGTTAGTGAGTGCATACATTTTCATAGGGGTTCTTCAATTCCGGTCCTGGAGGGCCGAGACACCTCTGTTTTTCATCCTCTCCTTCTAATCAGGGGCTAATTCAGACCTGGGACACCAGGTGAGTGCAATTAACTACCAGGTAGAAATAAAAAACAGAAGTGTTTCGGCCCTCCAGGACCGGAATTGAAGAACCCTGCTGTATATCAACATGCAACGTTTGGTCACTGAAACCCTTCGTCTCAACTTTCAACTCCTCTTTCTCCCTCTTCACTCATTCCTCCCTTTCTTTCTCCCCATGTCCTTCTCCTCATCCAGGTGGGAGATAGGTGTTATGAGGAGGGGATGTATGATGCTGCCAAGCTGCTGTATAATAATGTGTCCAACTTTGCCCGCCTGGCGTCCACGCTGGTACACCTAGGAGAGTACCAGGCTGCTGTGGACAGTGCCAGGAAAGCCAACAGCACACGCACCTGGAAGGAGGTACACCTTAACATTTCTACACACATTTGGCTGTATGTGTAAGTGATAGATGGAAGCTCCATTTGTTGGGCTGTGTATCGTGACTGAGCTCTCTCTCCAGGTGTGTTTTGCGTGTGTGGATGGGGAGGAATTTCGGTTGGCTCAGATCTGTGGTCTTCACATTGTCATCCACGCTGATGAACTGGAGGAGCTCATTAGTGACTATCAGGTAAATACCCTGTATCATTCACCTGATGATGCGTCCATAGTTTACTGTCAGGTAAATACCCTGTATCATTCACCTGATGATGCCCTCCATAGTTTACTGTCAGGTAAAGGGAATGTTTTCAGATATTTTAGGTGTCTGTACAGTATCTATGTGTTGTGGTTAACTCATGTTTGTGTCTGTGTATCAGAACCGGGGCTACTATGAGGAGCTGATAGCCCTGTTGGAGGCAGCGTTGGGTTTGGAGCGCGCTCACATGGGCATGTTCACAGAGCTGGCCATCCTCTACTCCAAATTCAAACCCCAGAAGATGAGAGAACACCTTGAACTCTTCTGGTCCCGTGTCAACATCCCTAAGGTGTGATGCATGTGTATGTGTGTGTCTGAAAATATTTATTGTAAGTAAATATTTCTCTCTCCCATATCGGTCATGTCTGTGACCTCACTTTCTGTGGTTGTCCAATCAGGTGCTGCGAGCAGCGGAGCAGTCTCACTTGTGGGCAGAGCTAGTGTTTCTGTATGATAAATACGAGGAGTATGACAACGCTGTCCTCACGATGATGTCACATCCTACTGACGCATGGAAGGAGGTGCAGTTCAAGGACATCATTGCCAAGGTAACATGACCTCCTGAGACCTCGCTCACAAAACAGTTAAGAACCTCGCTAAAGGTATACTAACCACAACTGTAGCCAATCGCTCTCATTTTCTAATTATTTCACCTCTCTCCACAAGGAACTTCATTGTGTTGTATGATTATTTCTAGGTGGCCAATGTGGAGCTGTACTACAAATCCCTTTCCTTTTACCTGGACTACAAACCTCTGCTGACGAACGACCTTCTGACCATACTGTCACCACGGTTAGACCATAGCCGCGCGGTCACATACTTCACCAAGGTAATCAATCAACATTTTTATATTTTTATTTTACCTTTATTTAACTAGGCAAGTCAGTTAAGAACAAATTCTTATTTACAATGACGGCCTACACCGGCCAAACCCAGACGACGCTGGGCCAATTGTGCGCCGCCCTATGGGACTCCAAATCACGGCCGGTTGTGATACAGCCTGGAATCGAACCAGGGGGTCTGTAGTGACGTCTCAAGCACTGAGATGCAGTGCCTTAGACCGCTGCGTCAGTCATTAAACCAGGAATTGAATGTAAATTAAGAATTAAAAAACTTGATCACACAATAAAACACTGCAAAGTTAGCAGCAACACAAGACCAAATAATGTGACGTGTTTTTCCAGATGAACCAGTTGAAGTTGGTAAAGCCTTACCTGAGGTCAGTTCAGAGTCACAACAACAAGGGAGTCAACGAGGCCCTTAATAACCTACTGACAGACGAGGAGGACTACCAGGTGAGTGAGTAGTGTGCGTGTTGTTGCCTGACTTTTCTGTCAGTGTTCTCCATAGACTCTGAGCCTGACTTGTCTGCCTGTGTTGTCTATAGGGTCTGAGGGCATCTATCGATGCGTATGATAACTTTGACACCTTTGGTCTGGCCCAGAGACTGGAGAAGCATGAGCTGATTGAGTTCAGACGCATAGCAGCATACCTCTACAAAGGTAACAACCGTTGGAGACAGAGTGTGGAACTCTGCAAGAAGGACAAATTATACAAGGTAAATATTTTATTTTAGATACTAGCTGTTCCTGCCAAACCAGCGCCTGGATGCAGACGCAATGCTGTGCACAGGGTTTTCATCTTTTTGGGCAGATTTTTTGTTGTTGTTGGACCCTTTCACATTTCAATCTACTCTGACTATAGCCTGGTGGGGGCACTGTTTCGCTTTGTAGGAGGGAAATACTAGTGAATATATTTGGCCAACTGCAACCTGTTGAAATAAGTGTCTTTCTTCAGTTTTCTCCTCAGTAGCTTTTCAGCTTTGTAATAGTATGTAACCCTGGTGCAACATCTATGAGAATCAAAATGTTCTCTCATCAATCAATCATTCAATCAATAAATCCATCCATCCATCCATACCTTCCCCTGTCAGCCTGTCTCCGGATGGGATACTGTATGCTGCAGAGACCCTGCTGCAGTCTCAAATCAATCAATCTATTAATCAATCCCAAATCAATCATTCAATAAAGTCCCCTCTTCCTGTGTGTTTGTCAGGATGCGATGCTGTATGCTTCCGAGTCAAAGGATGCAGAGTTGGCTGAGACCCTGCTGCAGTGGTTCCTGGAGGAGGGCAGGAAGGAATGTTTCACTGCCTGTCTGTTTGCCTCCTATGATCTGCTGCACCCTGACGTGGTGCTGGAGCTGGCCTGGAGACACAACATCATGGACTTTGCCATGCCATACTTCATCCAGGTCATGAGGGAGTACCTCACCAAGGTCAGTCCTGCTGCAAACACAGCGAGGACAATCTATGTCTTAAATGACACCCTATTCCCTATATAGTACACTGCTTTGAACAGAACCCTATGAGCTCTGGTCAAAAGTAGTGCACTATATAGAGAATAGGGTGCCATTTGGGACGTACATCACATTTTTATTTCAGTGGGTGAAAATGTTGTATAATATTAGATAAATAATGGATCTCTTCTTGCTAACTTGACTGTTTTATTTTTTCCCAGATTATTGATTTCTCTTCCTGTAAGAGACAGACAGTTGTCCTTGATGTTCTCTCTGTAGGTATTGAAAAAGCAGACAGGGTTTAGAGATGAAGCAATACTTTTGGCAATACAAATGAAGAGGAAAGTTTACTTAAAGATGTGATAACGCTGCTAGAGAAAGCTTTCACTCTGTTTCTTTTCAAAGGCTAAATGATTCTGTACAAATATACAACTTGATTATTTTGTGTTTCTTCACTAAGTTAAAAACATGAGCCGCTCCTTAAGTGGGGAACCCTAGCATTCCTCTAGAGTTAAAGTAATCTCTAATGACACCACTTCCTGTAACCTTTGACCCCAAGCCATGTGAGGTCACCACTGTGGGTTCTCTTCCAGGTTGATGAGGTTGCAGAGAAGGTGACGGTCTCTGGCTCTTTATTTCTCTCCTTTTTATTCTTGTCTGTTTTCTGTTGTAACATAGACCCTAGGTTTCTGATGTAGGAACCTAGCATGGACTTGTACTGTAGACTGAGAATGCTTAATGGAGGGAGTGCTGGCCAGCCCTGGTCCTAGAGAATGTCACAGGGGGTGCAGGGTTATGTTCCAGGCCAGCACCAACACAGCTGATTCAGCAAATTGTGTTTCTAGATTGAAGGCTGAATCAGGCGTGTAAGTGCAGGGCTGAAACAAAAGCCTGCACACACTGAGAACCTCTAGGCATCAAGCACATAGAAACCATGTGTTTGATACCATTCCACGTATACCACTCCAGCCATTACCACGAGCCGTCCTCCCCAATTAAAGGTGCCGCCAACCTCCTGTGCTCTAGGACCAGGGTTGGCCACCCCCGGGTCTCTCCTCTAACTGCTAATCCCTGACTGCTTGCTCCTGGTTAACAGTAACACATGATAGAAGTCCTAGTTAACAGTAACACATGATAGAACAGTGTGATAGAACAGTAACACATGATAGAAGGTGCCAGAGGTGGGACCAAGTCACTATTATTTGAGTCACAAGTAGAACAGGTCAAGACTCGAGTCAAGTCCAAGTCATGCATTCTAAAAGCGAGTCGAGTCACAAGTTGTCAAGTAAAAAATATATATACAGTGGGCTCAAATTACTGGCACCCCTGACTGGCAATGCACAAACAATACTTTTAAAAATATAAACAGTATAATTATAGAGAGAAATACCAGCATGTGAGAAATACTGTACTTTATTAATGTTTCAATGGAACCAACCAAAATCATACAATTATTTAATAGAAAATAAATGTCACCAAAACCAAGGTTTCATAATTATTGTCACTCCTCATTTAGTACTTAGTGCAACCACCTCTGGCAAGGATAACAGCATGGAGTCTTTTCCTGTAATGTTTGACAAGTTTTTAAGGAACACATTTGGAGGGATTTTGGACCATTCCTCTATGCAGATCCTTTCAAGATCCTTCACATTCTTGGGTTTGCGCTTATCAACTGCCCTCTTCAACTCAGCCCACAGATTTGATTGGATTGATGTCCGGCGACTGAGATGGCCATGGCAGAACATTGATTTTGTTGTCACAGAACAATTTCTGTGTGGATCATGAGGTATGTTTTGGGTCATTGTCTTGTTGGAAAGTCCACCTACGGCCAAGTCCCAGCCTTCTGGCAGAGAACCAGATTGTCAGCCAAAATTGCCTGATACTTGGTGGAATTCATTATGCAATCAATCTTAGCCAGTGCCCCTGGACCTCTGGAATTAAAACAGCCCCAAATCATCACTGACCCACCACCATATTTCACCGTGGGCATGAGGTGCCTCTCCTTGTATGCATCTCTGTTTCGACGCCAAACATGCCGATGATGTATCTGACCAAAACGTTCAATTTTGGTCTCATCTGACCAGAGCATCTTCTTCTAGTCATAATTTAAATGACGTTTGGCAAACTCCAAGCGCTTGCGTCTGTGTCTTGGGGTCAGAAAGGGCTTTCTTCTGGCAACCCATCCAAAGAGCCTGTGGTTGTGGAGGTGGCATCTGATGGTGCTTTTTGAAACCTGGTGACCCCAAGACGCCACCAAGGCCTGCAATTCTTTCACAGTGATTCTTGGGGATTTTGTTGCTTCTTTCACCATCCTCCTCCCTATCCTGGGGGGCAAAATGCATTTGCGTCCTCTACCCGTGAGGTTTTCAACTGTTCCATATCTTTAAAAAATATATATAATTGCCCTAAGAGGTATATTCAATCGTTTGTGGATCTTCTTGTAGCCATTACCAGATTTATGAAGGTCTACGACCATCTGTCTCTTTTGAACTGCCAGTTCTTTTGTTTTCTTCATGGTGTTGGATGACAAAGGGATATTGTATGCGTGTTACTTCATTTCTATACCCTAGTGAAACAGGAAGTGATGTAATGGCTTAATATAGTTCCTTAAGACTTAGATAAACTGAAATAAGTGGAATTGAATTCCTAGTTTAATTTTGGTAGATGTTATTTACAATAATCTTTAAGGGTGCCATTAATTGTGAAATCTTGATTTGGAGGACATTGATTTTTAATTAAATCAATAAATGATTTTGGTGGGTTCCATTGGAACATTAATATAGTACAGTATTTCTCACATGTTGGTATTTTCAGATTATCTCTATAATGATATTGTTTATATTTTTTAAAGTATTGTTTGTGCATTGCCAGACAGGGGTGCCAGTAATTTTGGAGCCCGCTGTATACATGCAATGACTTGTTCAACTACAAATCTTTTGTCTAATTTATTGAGGAACCAGACAGCCCTTTTCATTATTTTGTCTACAACACATTTTGATTAGCCTATGTAATTGTAAATTAGGGACCTTGTAGCAGTCGTAAGGGCATTAAATCAGCCGAAGGCAGGTTGACATGCTCAGTGTAGATTTATTTACAGGTCTTGGCGATCCAATCATGAAAGTGCCATATCATACAAAATATACAAGTAGATTTACCAAATATACACAGGCAATAGCCCAAAAGAAATAGCCTCAGGACAGGTTAAGCCTGATACAATCTGAACGGACACAGGTACAGGGCAAGACTGTACAGCCTCCCCTTAAGAAACCAAAGCTCAAACAGGTAGGCCTGCATAAATAATATAAGCACTTGGCCCCCAGGACCATACAATTACCCAGTTGGCAATTACAACCAATCAACTGGTTCTACAATGTAAAAGGCAATTTCCACATCCATTGGTACATTCCGTTTAATCAGACTTAATGATTATTAATGATATTTCAACACCATGCATACAGTGAGGGAAAAAAGTATTTGATCCCCTGCTGATTTTGTACGTTTGCCCAGTGACAAAGACATGATCAGTCTATCATTTTAATGGTAGGTTTATTTGAACAGTGAGAGACAGAATAACAACAAAAAAATCCAGAAAAACGCATGTCAAAAATTTTGTAAATTGATTAGCATTTTAATGAGGGAAATAAGTATTTGACCCCTCTGCAAAACATGACTTAGTACTTGGTGGCAAATCCCTTGTTGGCAATCACAGAGGTCAGACATTTCTTGTAGTTGGCCACCAGGTTTGCACACATCTCAGGAGGGATTTTGTTCCACTCCTCTTTGCAGATCTTCTCCAAGTCATTAAGGTTTCGAGGCTGACGTTTGGCGACTCGAACCTTCAGCTCCCTCCACAGATTTTCTATGGGATTAAGGTCTGGAGACTGGCTAGGCCACTCCAGGACCTTAATGTGCTTCTTCTTGAGTCACTCCTTTGTTGCCTTGGCTGTGTGTTTTGGGTCATTGTCATGCTGGAATACCCATCCACGACCCATTTTCAATGCCCTGGCTGAGGGAAGGAGGTTCTCACCAGCCAGCATGGCCCCGTCCATCGTCCCTTTGATGCGGTGAAGTTGTCCTGTTCCCTTAGCATAAAAACACCCCCAAAGCATAATGTTTCCACCTCCATGTTTGACGGTGGGGATGGTGTTCTTGAGGTCATAGGCAGCATTCCTCCTCCTCCAAACACGGCAAGTTGAGTCGATGCCAAAGACCTCGATTTCGGTCTCATCTGACCACAACACTTTCACCCAGTTCTCCTCTGAATCATTCAGATGTTCATTGGCAAACTTCAGAAGGCCCTGTATATATGCTTTCTTGAGCAGGGGGACCTTGCGGGCGCTGCAGGATTTCAGTCCTTCACGGCGTAGTGTGTTACCAATTGTTTTCTTGGTGACTATGGTCCCAGCTGCCTTGAGATCATTGAAAAGATCCTCCCGTGTAGTTCTGGGCTGATTCCTCACCGTTCTCATGATCATTGCAACTCCACGAGGTGAGATCTTCAATGGAGCCCCAGGCCGAGGGAGATTGACAGTTCTTTTGTGTTTCTTCCATTTGCGAATAATCGCACCAACTGTTGTCACCTTCTCACCAAGCTGCTTGGCGGTGGTCTTGTAGCCCATTCCAGCCTTGTGTAGGTCTACAATCTTGTCCCTGACATCCTTGGAGAGCTCTTTGGTCTTGGTCATGGTGGAGAGTTTGGAATCTGATTGATTGATTGCTTCTGTGGACAGGTGTCTTTTATACAGGTAACACGCTGAGATTAGGAGCACTCCCTTTAAGAGTGTGCTCCTAATCTCAGCTCGTCACCTGTATAAAAGACACCTGGGAGCCAGAAATCTTTCTGATTGAGAGGGGGTCAAATACTTATTTCCCTCATTAAAATGCTAATCAATTTATAAAATTTTTGACATGCGTTTTTCTGGATTTTTTTGTTGTTATTCTGTCTCTCACTGTTCAAATAAACCTACCATTAAAATTATAGACTGATCATGTCTTTGTCAGTGGGCAAACGTACAAAATCAGCAGGGGATCAAATACTTTTTTCCCTCACTGTACATGGAACAATAATTATCTTATTCAACGTTCTGACTCCAAAGCATGGAGCGCAGGCTACGTAGCCTATTTCTATGGGCACTGAGGCGTGCACGCTCCTATTACGCACAACCAGAATGACAGAGACTAATGGTGCTTTCAAGACAACTGGAAACTCTTGAGGTCAAATCATGACGTCAGTGATCTCCAGGTCGGAAAGTCGGAGCTCTAGAAAGAGGCCCGAATTCCCGATTTTGGAATTCCGAGATGGATGACCGTTCAGTCGGAGCTAGTTTTTTTCGATTTCCCAGTTGTCTTGAATGCACTGAAGTCGGAGATTTCAGAGTTCCCAATTGTTTTGAACACGGCAATAGGAAACAGACACACAGAACTCGGGAAATATGAACAAAGGAAACCATACATTTGAATTAAATAAACAGAACTTGTACCTCATGAGTCTTGTGAACGTTCATGTGTACAATAAACATCACGCCACTCAGAGAGTAAGAAATGGTTGGCTAAATGAAAATGTATCGTAGGCCTATCAAACATGAAACAGAAATGTCTACGTGTTACAATAAACTGTACGGGGATGGAATGATGAAACGCTAGCAATTCTTGTAGTATTAGATGGAATCTAGATTTACCACATAGGGCCTATGCATTTAAATGTGTGAAAGCAACAGCAAATATTTCAACGAGGAAAAAAAGCACTCCACTGGCGAGAGTTTGGAGAGCGGAAGTGAAGACCGCACCTATGGTGTGTCTTCGCAACTAATAATTCTGTTTAAGAACAAATTCCAAATGCAAGCTTCATAAGTAAATGATCAATTTCAAGCAATTGGTACATACCAAAAGACCAGTAGGCATATGCTAGTAATTGTTGCCCCATTGCTGGTGAGCTTGCAAAGTAAACAGTTCAGATTCTTGATCACCAAACTATTTTTGGAGCTGCATATTTATTTAATATGGCAATCCTCTCTCCCCACAGTTTGATGTTTGCGCTGCACCCGATCCTATAGCTGTACAGCAAATCAGCAATCTGCTTACTAGCTCCAAACAGAGTGCCGAGTGTGCGTTTCAGTGGCCAATCTGTTGCAGGTTTTTTTGCAAGGGCGATGTCTCTGGCTTTGTGTAAAATAATCCACGTAGACTCTGTTCCACAAAATGAGTGACAGACATTACAAAACCTGGCCAGATAAATTCAAGTCAAAGTCGAGTCTTGAGTCAAGTCTCAAGTTATTTTTTATTTTCTATCAAGTCGAGTCTCAGGTCATCAACTTTGTGACTCGAGTCAGACTCGAGTCCAAGTCATGTGACTCCAGTCCACAACTCTGGAAGGTGCTGTGCTATAATCCTCAACATCAGTAGTCAGTTAGCCTAAGTGTCAATCTGTTTGTTCTATCATGCCAACTCCTTGTCACATATTGGGCCGACAATGACAACAATGGAGTTGGCAAGAGCACTAATGGATCTGGGACCAGGCTAGTAGTCAGCAGCCCCAGGACTGCAGTGTCTGCTGGTTTCCTCTGTACTCACCTGGTTAGATGGGCAGCAGATGAAGAGCAGCAGACACAGTGGCCCTAATGGCAAATGCCCAGTGTTCTTTTATTTTCAACCTAGACTTTGGAATGGTCAACAGTGCCCTGCCAGAGGATCTCAGGCTGTGTCCTGGCTCGTAGGGAGATAACTTATCTGAGATATAGGATGTGGCTAAACCAAGCCTTAAACATGATTAATACAATTTGAAAATCTATTCTAAAAGTGACTGAAAGCCAGTGTAGAGAAGCTAAAATAGGTGTGATATGGTTACATTTCCTGGTGTCTGCTAAAAGCCGAGCTGCAGCATTTTGAACTAACTCTAGACGATGGAGTGATTTCTGACTAAGACATATACAAAGAGTATTACATTATGTAAATTAAACATTTCTGTTTGAATCCTTGCTTGATTTATGTTTTATTTAGCCTTTATTTGACACTGTGCTGCTCACACTTCTGAAGCATTGCTTGGGAAGATCGCTACACATTTACTTTAGCAAAATGACCACAAGCTAGCTTTGGATAAGATGGCAGTTAAATGTACAACTTGCACTTACAGTTAAAAAAAGATGCATGCTCTTAACCAAGCAGAATACCTTGGATAAACAGCTCTAGGTGTTTGCTAGGCAAGGAGGAGTGCCCTGTAGTAGAAGCATGCTAAGTTAGGATTTAGGTTTGTCTGTTTTGCTCCTGGACGGAGATGTGTTTGCGTTTTCTAAGATTGGATAAAAGTGGACTGTCAGCATCTTGGCATGGACCGAGCTTCTCCTCAACAGAAGACACAATGAAATGCTAATAAGAACTAAACTTACAGGAGTCCTGCTGCTTTTAGAGTAGTTTAAAGACGCTTCCTCACCTGTAAGGAAAGCTGTAGTGAAGTTTCTCACCAATTCCTCATGGCATTTTCTCTAAGGCATCCTCACTGTAGAGATTGATACTAGTCTATAAAGTGTAGTGTTATCTTCATGACAAAAGTAATATTTTTCATAATTTCTGTCTGTAGAACATTAAGATGTTTTTTAATGTATTTTTTTGACATTTTTATTCTAGTGAGCCCACCCATTAGATGACTGACTGGCTCCTCTCTCTGACCCCTGTCTTACCCTCTGTTCTCAGGTGGACAAATTGGAGGAGTCAGAAAGCCAAAGGAAGACTGAGGAAAAAGTCACAGAACCCACCCCCATAGTGTTTGGTAGGTTCGGTAGTGCACTCTATGATGCTTTTAAAATCCCAAACTAGCTCCAGTCCTTCTGTGCTGGTTTCTTCTAGCCTGTTAAAGGCTTGGTTGAGCTTTAGAGGAATCAGTTGGGGTGGGGAATGAGTAAGGGAATCTGAATGTAACGCTAGAAAGCTAGCTGTTTATTATTGATGAAATGTAGACAATCCTGTATAACCGTGTGTGTGCATGAATGTGTGTACATGCAGGTCAGCAGCTGATGTTGACAGCAGGTTCTGCTCCAGTGGCTCCCCAGCCAGGATATCCAGGAGGCTATGGATACGCTGCACCAGGCTACCCCACCCAGCCCCCCTACGGCTACAACATGTAGACCACCTCTACCCCACCTAGCCCCCTTATGGCTTCACCATGGGTCCATGCGTCTCAAATGGCACCCATTCCCTGTTTTGTGCACTACTTTTGACCAGGGCCCGTAGGGTTCCGGTGAGAAGTAGTGCACTATATAGGCTATAGGGTGTCATTTGGGTTGCAGATCATGTAGAGCATAAGTTCCCAATAACCCCACATCCCACCTGGAGCGCCTAACACCCCTCTTACCCAACCTCAGCCCCAACCTGAATCACACTTACCCTACACTGGGATCAAATACATTATACAGATGCAGCTTGCTTATGGATTAAAAATGTATTCCCTGCCTTGAAACCCCTGATACACAATCTCACTACTCTGAGACACATAGTCCACCTCTGGAAACTCCAAACCCCAACCAACCCCCCTCCCGCCCACCACCACCACAAGCAACTCTCTCAACCGAAAAGACTTCCACTTTGCTCCCTCCTCCTCTCACTCCCACCTCCTCTTGCTCCCCCTCCGTCTCCAATGGACTAGAGCAAGGCTAACTGACCCCACTACTTAGGCTGACCAGCCCCCCCATTCACCACCGCACAGCATGGCGACAGCTCTTAGCTCCTAGAGAAAATAACGAACAGATAAAAGCTAACGTACAGTACACCACTCTGTCCAGGTATATTATATTACTGTTCCATAGACTGTATCAACCATAGAGCAGCTTTTAAAAAAAGAGATGATAATAGAGTGCTGGTAGTGAAGAGACTTTGTTACTGAGGAGAGAGAGGGAGTGGGTGAGGGGGGCGCAGCCCCGAATGCCCCCTCCCTACCCTACCCTCCCTTAAGCATGGCTAAGCCTTGTACAGGATGTGTCAACTTTGAGTCATTGTTCACGTTTGTTTCACGACTGTCTCATACGTTTGTTTCACGACTGTCTCGTACGTTTGTTTCACGACTGTCTCGTACGTTTGTTTCACGACTGTCTCGTACGTTTGTTTCACGACTGTCTCGTACGTTTGTTTCATTACGGTCTCATATGTTTGCTTCAAGACTTTCTGTTCAATCGTTTTTGTTTGCCCATCTGAACAGGTACTATGTGTTGAAGATGCAACACTATACAGTACTATGGACTAGGAATACTAGTTATTGGGTGTACTTACTGTGTGTAGTTTATCAAGCATGTAGGGATCTGTTGACAACACTAAGACTGGGAAGGTTTGCATTGTTTCTCCTCTCCCCTGCGGTTTTGCTAGCTGATAATAACCAGGTCAACATGGACGTTTGGGTCTCTCCACTTTACACTGATGTATGGTACATGATCCCACAGCTCTGGAGTTGATGATGATGTGAAACATAACTGCTATATGCTGATGTCTGTGCATGTGCTGCCAAACATATAATACTGTAACAATGCAACCAGGAGCACAATTGTCATGTTACACATACAACAAGTATTACCTATGTTGTGTTCAAAGCTAAACAAATGTATTTTGAAGCCTTTACTGTCCCACCACTGACATCAACTAACAGAATGGTGAAGAAACTCTAATATTACACAGATGAGAATAAAAACATACTAGGGGAATATAACTCCTATATATCCCCGTGCCAGTGGTCCAGAGTTATCATTTAATGTACTGAAAAAACTGTATAATTTAAGATATGTTCCAATATTATGGAATACCATACAGTATGTATTGTCTATAGTGTATTGTTGTAGTTAGTCTTAAGCATAAATGTGATACTTTAAAAAAAGAAAATGACAATATACAAAAAGAGCGGAATACAAACATTAAACTCTTCAGCACGATTGCTTGCAGCAGCCATCATTCTGGGGTTTGGTTTCTTCTTGTTCAAGTAGCACATGTCTGATGAGAATGTTCTGGAAAACTACCGCCAGGGTTTATGGGTAAATCTGGCCTCATGCATCTGGAGCTGTGCCACGACATTGTACAAATGTTGGATTGGGGTTTCGTAGAAAACACTGAAATCTGAGCTGGGTACACACATTACCCTGTCTGTACAAGTCATGCTTTCTGAAGGATAATAAAGTTTACACTCACATTATCTGGTTGTGATCATTTCACAATATTCCTAGTAGTAACCCCAGAAGGAACCTGGAAGTCTGTGGTAATACTATCAACTCTGGGTTTTACTAAGAACCTTTGGTCGTAAGGCCTACATAACACTGGTACAGACAGTCACAATGGTTCATCTCAGCTTATGACACTGTCCCGGCTGTTCATGAAGTGTTATGTCATTGATATGTTATGTGGCCGGTATGATGAAGAGTTCAAGTAAAGTGTATGGAGTAAGTTGACAATGCAATCTGACTTACTGACTTGGGGAGCATAGGTAATTCACAAACTTCCACGATCAGGTTTGGTGTTGAGAGGTTTTCTCCAATTCAAGGATGTTCTTGCTTCTTTTAGTTCTGACAATGCAATCGATACTATACAATCTACTGTATATCTCCAGAACATACCTGTTTCTGTTCTATCCAACTGGTCTTTGTCTTGCCTGACGCTGCAGAAATCCTCTGGCAGCCTAGCTACTCCTATGACATGACAAGTCAGGGGAGTTTGTAAAAGCACGTAGAGGTCTGTAACCAGGCCAGACTACTCAATGGAAAGCCTTCACTCGCTACTAGCACTGTTCCGGGACCAGTCCTGAGGGTCTGTCTGATGAAGGTCTCTGACTGATACATCAGGCTGTTTTTAACTTTGGATTTACAATAAATAGTGGAGAAAGGGTGGAGAGAGTGTTGTGATTTGTGCCTCAACTTCTGATGCCACAGTCCTGAGGATCACCAGTTGAAGCTGAGGAGCAAAACTGTCCCAGGATCAGTGGAGTTGAAATGTACTGCTGCACTTCATCCTCATCCTGGGAACCCCTACAGATGGAGAACGGCCTTTTTGTACACCTGCCCTTATAGGCCTTTTTGTACACCTGTTGTAGTAGGCCTTCTGTACAGGCTACATCACTTCTATTCAAAGCAGCATCTATTCAACTTGATAATCAGAATAGATAGCTGAAGAAAAGTTGGTTAGGTAACAAAATAAATGATGTAAGCATAGGTCTTATTTGTAAATGAGGTTGGGAACGGAAGAAAATGGTTGGTGGTTTACAACTTTATTTTGATATGATTTTTCTATTCATAGCAAGACAAAGACATCTGTATTAATATTGTTTTGGTTGCAGTCTTCTCATGGATGTAGCATATAAGGGGGATGGATGTTACTGAGGCACACCACTTGATTGATGGTGTTTTGGGTCTGAAGCGCCTTTGTACAGCCTTGACCACGGCTCTCTCTCGCTCTGATGGGAGCAGGGTGGAGGAAGGTGCTGTTTCAACATTACGCTCTCTACAGGGGTTGATACTTTAATTTACATCGCTGTGTGTTTGTTTGCTTAGCTGGTAAATTGATGCTTTGCTAATGTAACGCTCCACCTTATTGCGAGTTTGGCGCGTGCAAGGATGTGACGCGCCTTGACTAAAGAGAGAGAGCGAGAGGGAGAGAGAGACAGCCCCGCCCTTCTTGTGTGGAACGAAACTGCCCGGTCTCCCTCGGCTCCAGGGATAGATAGGCTTTCTCCGCGCACCTGCGAGCTGTGTAGTAGCTTACTGTCCACATACAGCAGAGGTCTGACATAGTGTCAATGGTATGCACTGAACGTTATATTAACTAGAAACTAGTTTAAGGACTTTCGTAGACTTAGTTTATAGTTAGATAGATATTTGTTTAATTCTTTCTTGACAATGGAAGAAATTGTCAGCCCCTTTCACAGACCCCGGTGTCTGGCGGCGGCGGCACCTGGAGGAAAAGCGAAATTAACTCACCCAGGGAAGGCGATTCTAGCAGGTAAGTTTTGCCATCCTTTGTTCAGACACCACCTATTGCCAATAGAGATGACTTAACATTTTTGTGATACACACTAAAGTGCCTTTACTGTATAGAGCATCGTCGTGGAGAGAAAGCATTAGCCTGTAGAATTAAGTAACATTGTTTCTGATCATGTCATTTTCAGTTGACAGCCAGGGGTTGTTGTAAATGATGTGCTGATGGCAGTGGCGGCTCCTGAAAAAATTCTCAGGGGGGGCAATTTTTCTGATGATTTAGGTGACCTACACACATTTTAAAAAAGATATGTCCAGCAACAACATGAAGACAGGGGCAGCATATAAGTCAATACCAGAAGCATTTATTGACTGATCTCAAAAGTGTTGGCTTACCAGGGTTGGTGGAGCCCTCAGTTTCATCTTTGCCTCGCAAAGCTAACTCAAACACTCCGCAAAACTTCACACACTGGATTAGCCGGCTGAGGATGTGGCGGTTCTTGCTAATGTCGTAGTAAATATATTTGTTATAGTGAATATGGAATATGATATGTTGAGTAAAATGTTGTGCTAAGATCTATTTAGGTCAGGAGCTGGTTATAAGTTCTGTTCCTATCCAATAACAATGGACAAAAGGGTCCTATCTTGTCAGCCTTGTCAGTTTCAGTTCTCCAGTAAACTTGTGATTATCAACACTAACCTCATCGTTGTGGCGGCGGACAGCTAGCCTGTATCCCTCATCCAGTTGAGTGGGAATGTTCACTCTCCCCAAAGCAGACAATCTCAAACAGCTATCCATGTGGGTCTTTGACAGCTCATGTTTCTTAATCTTTCCTGAAAGATGGTGCATGTCCGTTACACACCAGTCGCTGTCCAAGCGGTGCTGTCTGCCGTGCCGCCTTCAGGGTGAAAGAGTAAGCAGGGGGTAGCAGAAGACTGCATTAGCTACATCGCAGCCTGCTAGCCAGGTTTTTCGTTCGTACCAATTTTTGGAAAATCCTCGGGTGTAGGACTTCCCCCCTTTAGTAGAAACCTGTTGAATTATTAAATTTGGTCTGGGAGGTCCTAATTGTTTCGTTGCCAATTTATCTTCATTTGTTCGCCGACAAAAAGGAACTTCTTTCAAAGACACAATCGAGTTGCACTGAAGCCTAGCCATTTTGATAGAAGTAGTGAATTGATTGACGCTGCTACCCGCTCTTTTCTTAGTTACGTTCATGGTTATATGTTACGTATGACGAAAGCGCGTAAGTGCAAGCCCTC
Organism: Coregonus lavaretus; assembly: GCF_964263955.1. Taxonomy (NCBI): domain Eukaryota; kingdom Metazoa; phylum Chordata; class Actinopteri; order Salmoniformes; family Salmonidae; genus Coregonus; species Coregonus lavaretus. The sequence continues at coordinate 28,123,467 of NC_140004.1, read as the reverse complement.
AGAAACCTATAGAGATTGTATTGAAAGCTCTGATATTTGAAAAAAATTGATTTTACATGGGAGTCTATGACAGACTTCTGGGCGATTTTCAACCTGACTGAAATCGCCCCAAAAGGGGGGGGGGGGCATTTGAAGCACGACTTTAGCCTGATTGGACATTTAGTGGCACTGTGGCAGATCAGACGTCTAGATTACAACACTGATAACTACTGTTGCCGTGATATAATTGATTAGAAAAAAAATCCCTTCCTTTTCCCGTTTGGCAGTGCGTCGCCCATATCGCCCTATTGAACACACCGCCCCTGGCTGATGGTGTTTCATTGGTAGCGGTGCACGAAGCGAGAACCACCATGTGAATAAGTTAGAACTGTCAACTGTCATGTGTTGTATTGTGTTCAACAGTTCATTCACAACAAAAGCTGGATATGCTTGTCTTCGATGTTATTATTGTCAGTTTCACATGCGCTGTATGTTTGCATTTCAATAAAGAGGCGATTGCCTTAGCTGCCTGTAGAGTGCATGACAAAATAATGGAACTCTTTTTAGACTAGTAGCTACATGGATCTGTTGAATTGTAGGCTTTATTATTATTATTATTATTATTATTATTAGTTTTCACTTAATATTATTTAGATTCTAATGAATACGATTTCGAATATACTTTCAAATGGATTATTATGAAATTATCTTGTGATCTTTTCTGTAACTGACAATCGTAACACTCTAGCCTTCTAATACTGTATTGCAGAACAACTGCCTGTTTATGAGAGGACACCACAAAGCCAACACCCCTCAGTTTTCTCCCTTAGCGGCAGACAGTAGTTACTCAGATAGAAGGACTGGGGAATGCTCAAATGTTTACCTCCTCCTGCATATGTTAGGATATACAGATCCTTCATTCATGTTACTGTGCAATTTACCTGAGATGACAGAGAGCATCTGTTGCATCTCCATCTGGTTCAGATGAATTAACAGGTAGACTCTTAGCAGGCCAAATCATGTAGTCCCCACTCTGCAGCCCTGTTGTTTTTAGGCAGCAGACACAGTCATCTTTCTGGGGTGTATCCTTCTCTGAAATGACATGTTTCTCTTCTAGACTGCCTCCTCTCCACACAGTGCAATTAAAACGAATAACCCTGAAATTGGACTGGAATGACTTTGAAGTAAAACCACCCAAAACCACCACCTCTGTCTCTGAAGAAAGACCATAACAAACATTGGATGAGGATCAAATATAGAAACCCAAACACTGTGGACTGAACAGGAGAATGTCTCTAAAATGAGTTTTGAGTAGCTCAGACATCTACCTATTAGTAGATGTAGCCTTCATCTCTGAAATCTCCATTCCTGTGAGGGATACTGGTAGAGCGAGGTCAGGTCTTACTACATTCTCAAGCACTGAATGAAGGAATCTGTTTTCTACTTGTGTCCTTATCCTGCCTGGCTGGCAGGGTCTCTCTCTGTAGCCCCAAACTGCCACGGTCAGATCAGTGCACTGACATTATTCTATTACTCTGATCTAGTCTAGTGATCACTGCTAGTGCCCTTTAACCACATCAGACTGGATATATTTAAATGTAGACACTGCTGAAGGAGAGAGATGCTGTCCTTCGATAATGCTATTGAGTTCAATTAAGGCTTTAGGAATCTGGGGTTGTGCTTGTACTATACATAAACCATTGATATGCCATTTTGTTTCAGTAGTTTGTATGAGTAGTTTGATTACAAAGTTGCCATACACTAGGCCTACATGTAGAAACCATGAGATTCACAATGAAACATATTCCTCAGTGGAGTGAGTGCATGTATAAAATGGCAGAATCAGGTCTGTTATAATGGAGTACTAGGTCGAATAATGCAGTAGTAATATACAAACTCATACAGACTCTTAGTAATGCTGCAGTATGCAATTATAACATAGGCTCATATCCCATACTCTTCCATAGGATATTACGCATAGTGGTTTGTCAAAGTAACCTCAGACTGAACTAGGTTGCATTTGAAACTCATGACCTAACACCCCCACCCCCCTGTGGCGAGTCACATTGTGTGTGATTAGAGTGAGCCAGGGCAGGCTTGTGCATTTCGTGGCCTTGAGAGGCAGCCTCATGGAGAGGCATTTAGCACAGCTCTATTGATTATAGCCTTGACAAGAGACCAAATTGACCCTGACAAACCTTGTACTGTAGTAACGTTGTTGCAACTGTGGAGCAACAATAAAACCAGCCAGCATGAACAGTTTCATACAGTACTCTTTGGTACTGCAGGTTTGTGCAACCATTTTTTCTCTGTAGATATCCTTTCACAACCCTAACAGCCTATGGTGCCATTTCATACACAGTCTCTCCTGACTCTCCTCCTCCTCTCAGCCATTGGTACATTTAAATGAGGCCATCAAGCCAGATGTTAGATTGGAGAAACCCGCCTGGCCTCCTCCCTCCCTTCCTATCCTTTTACCCAGACTAACCAGACAAGCTGGCCGGGAACGCTAACAGCCGAACAGCCAAAGAAACCGGCTCCATCTCTCTTCACTCTCTCTGTCAGCCCAACTCTTATTTAACCTGTTTGTCTAGTTGTACACTCCACTCCTTAAAGCCAGTTGATTACTCCTTATCTATAGAATATATTTCTCTCTCTCTCTCTCTCTCTCTCTCTCTCTGTTTTTCTTACTATCTGAATCTATGGGTGCAAATTTAGGGGGAGACCAAGAATATTTTGTTATTTTGATTAATGGCTTGTGTATGTATGTATAGTATATGAGTGTGTGTGTGTGTGTGTGTGTTGAAATCACAGTGTGGTACCCAACGAACTGATCTACTCTCAGAGAAGGAGTCGCTATGACTCAGCAAGATAAAAGCAATCAGGGAAAATGCTTTTGTGTCTATAACTCTGACCTAAGATATTACTCAATCAACAGCCAAGCCAATGCTTTACTATGCCAAGATACATAATCCTCCTGACACCCGGTTTGACAGTTAATACATTTGACTAGCACTTCTCTCAGTGCTTAGACATGGAACCACAGCTATATCTGGTTATTTAACCCTGCACTTGGAGTGGTAATGAGTGTGTGTGTATGCGAGAGATTGTGAGTGTGTGCTGCTTGTTAGCGCCCTCTCTCCTTTGCCCGCAGTCTTTTCTCAGTAACTGGCAGAGGCCCAAAGTACATATCCTTGAGAGTATCGTTGTTACAAGACATCTTTCTGTGCCATAAACTTGGTTGTTTGAACTCTGGGCTGTAGATAAAGACCATAGCCAGGATGCCTCTAGTTTGACTCCATGTGTCTGGTGCCATAACTGACTTAGCTTAGCTTGTGAGAAATATTCCACTTTTGGGACTGGTGTAAAGTAGGATGGGATGAGAGGGTGGAGTGAGTGAGAGAGAGAAAGAGAGGGGGAGAGAGAGCATGTCTTTTTAGATGACATCTGGCATTGTAAAATAAACATTGTTTAGTCTTAGCTAATGGTGCTGTCTCACACTTACAGTAACCCCCTGTGTGTGTGTGTGTGTGTGTGTGTGTGTGTTTGTGTGGTTGTATCGGTCTCTTGTATAGGCCTGGAGGCACTGGGGGGAAGAACATAAAAAGTCGTAGCTTAATGGAAGAAAAGTCCTACATCTCTTACAAACCCAGACAATGGCTATGAGGCACATTTCTACACGAAGGGTGTATGAGCTCTTTATACTCCCTCTCCTGGGCTCAACAGCCAATGGCGATGGCCGATGTTGAGAGGTGGAGGCTATGATATGAGTCAGGATTGGCCTGGTGCTGAGAGCTTTAAATGGGTTTCTGGCCCTGATTTTATTGTCATACATTGTGTGTGTATGTGTGTGTGAGTGCATGCGTGTATGTGCATCTGTGCGTGTGTGTGAGGTCTGAGAGAGTATTGTATTGCTCTGTGTTTGCAAGACTGTCCGGAGCAACTTTTTATCTCTCTCTCTCTCTCTCTCTCTCTCTCTCTCTCTCTCTCTCTCTCTCTCTCTCTCTCTCTCTCTCTCTCTCTCTCTCTCTCTCTCTCTCTCTCTCTCTCTCTCTCTCTCTCTCTCTCTCTCTCTCTCTCTCTCTCTCTCTCTCTCTCTCTCTCTCTCTCTCTCTCTCTCTCGCCGCAGGGCAGCCAATTAAGTTATTTGAGTGGCTGTCTCTTAGACTCAGAGGGCTTGTCAAAGTGTGCACTCACTCCCTGCTCATTCACACCCCACTGCACTCTGCACACTATGCACTAGGTAATACACTCTACACACTCTGAATCTACGACTCACAACCCACCAGCGCCTTGGGGGGCAAGACGTCAAATCACGAAACTCCTGTTGCCCTTTCTGTCAGACACATACACACTCTCCCTGCCTCTCTTTTTCTCTTTCACCTCTCTCTCGCTCTGACATATGTATTCATTGCTGTCTAAGAAAGTGGCAACAACATCCCACTCATCCTCATGAGACACAAACAAACAAACAATTTAAATTATTATATAAAATTCAAAAACAAACAAAATAGAATTATTGTAAAATTGACTGTGTCCATAAAATGTAGATAGTAAGTATAAGCTGGAAGTAGAGGCCTAAGCATTGTTGTTCACTAATTTACCCCAAGTAGGGAAAGGATGGCGGGGTTGAAAAGTAATAAAGGGGAGTATATATATAAAAAACATGGGGGATTGGAAGTGATGCAGACAATTACATTGATGGAAGTTACAATCTATCTGCAATATTAAGCTGATCCACCCCCAAAAAAACAAAAACAAAAAACAACAACAAACAAACAAACTGTTTTAGGAATACACAACAACATTGACAGAACAACATCAGTCTCCTTCCATCCTGTCTGCAGGGAACGGCCTACTGGAGGGTTAGAAGCAGTTCAAAAGATTCTCCATGTAAAATTAATAGACATGTGTAGTTAAACATTAGTGTAGCGTTTGGGAGCGGTGTTTTGAACAGGCGAAGCCTAAAAAGGCAGACGATAGATTAATAATTCCTTTCATCTTTCAGACGAGGCAAACAGCAATATTAAGACTGTATTCATATATCATGTTTGATGTTAAGACATCCTCTGGCTACGGTCTACGTTGGGTTTGGGGAATAGGGACATGAGGCACCATCTTTCTACACTCTCCCCTGTATTCTCATATTCTCATCTCTCTTCACACCAGGTCCCTGGTAAACACATTTTACATAAATGAGATGAGCCTGTATAATTAAAGGTTAGCTATAGAGAGGGTTTTGGGGTAATTTGGTGTCCAGGCTTTTGCACATTATAGTGTTCTGGTCCATAAATGTAGATGGTTAAATATATGAGTTGGCCTGAAACAACTTGTAGTTTAATCTCGCTCTCTCTCTCTCTCTCTCTCTCTCTCTCTCTCTCTCTCTCTCTCTCTCTCTCTCTCTCTCTCTCTCTCTCTCTCTCTCTCTCTCTCTTCTTGTTGAAGAACATGTTTCATTATAATGTGACTAGTCTGGATAAGTAAGAATACATTTAAAGTGTAAATGATTTGCACATTATGGTCCATAAACTGTGTTCTGGTCCATAAACTGTGGGGTTGCCAGATTTGTTTATGTTTATTGGTTGCCAGGTTGGTATTTGAAAGTTAGTTTTTCTCAGTGAAAAACAGGAAGTTCTCATCAGGAGCAGATGTGGCCAACACTCATTAGAGTTAACTCAACAGCAGAAAGATAGATAGCACTTCAGAGGTCTTTTCTTCTCTATTTACCTCTCCCTTTGCCAGGCCATCATTGTAAATAAAGTTGAAATAAATAAATACATTTATTTTCTCCCTCTTTCTCTCTGTCTCTCTCTCCATCTCTCTCCTCTCGCTCTCTCTCTTTCTCTCTCTCTCTCTCTCTCTCTCTCTCTCTCTCTCTCTCTCTCTCTCTCTCTCTCTCTCTCTCTCTCTCTCTCTCTCTCTCTCTCTCTCTCTCTCTCTCTCTGTCTCTGTCTCTCTCTGACTCTCCTCCATGTTTGATCTAATAGTGTGTAATGGTGTGAAAAGTGGGTGTCTTGGCTGGGATGTGTGTCTCTACTGCTGGGCTGCAGCCTATCCACTCAACCAGGCCCACAGTTATACAGTGCCTTCATAAAGTATTCATACCCCTTGACTTATTCAAAATGTTGTTATACTATTGTTATACTTATTCCAAAGTTTGTTATACTTATGTAAATTAGATATTTCTGAATTTCATTTTCAATATATTTGCAAACATGTTTTAAATATTTTTTCACTTTGTCATTATGGGGTATTGTGTGTAGATGAGTGAGATACCTAAAAAAATATATCCATTTTAAATTCAGGCTGTAACACAACAAAATGTGGAATAAGTCAAGGGGTATGAATACTTTCTGAAGACACTGTACATGCTCTGGACTCTGACGATCAGCTTCGGTGGTGTATGTGTGGGTGTGTGTGTGTGTGTGTGTGTGTGTGTGTGTGTGTGTGTGTGTGTGCTCTGAGTGGCTGTGATGCAAGCAGGAAACCAGCTGTGAAGTCTGAAGGGTGTTGATTAAACTATAAATCTGCTTTGCGAGGGCGGAGTGTGTGTGTGTGACAGAGGGATGGTAATGTTCACATTGTTTCCTTTCTCTTCTCCTTTTTTCGTAAAAATGTTTGCCGTGTCATCAATTGCCAAGTGTGCTTGCCTGCGGTCATCAACGTTCACGCGATCGCCGAGTTGATTTTTAAAACACAAACGTTTGCTGTAACTCTATTGTGTCCTGGTTGGTCGATGGGTTATATTAAGAGTAAGGTTGGACAGGGTGGTGTAGGGCTATATTTAGGAAAGTGTTATTTATATGAGGTGATACACAACTGCAAATAAACTCACTAGTTCCTCTATCAAAATGTATTGACGAAAATAGCAACATACTGTAGATTTTCAACATATTTCCTAGTTGTCTGATTGGTTTACATGCTGTGCATGCTCTGTATTTGATAGCCACTCTGTCTGTCCCTGCAGAGCCTTTCTCCCAGTGACTGCTGGGTAGGAAAGGTAAACTAGTTTCTAGGTACATCCATTCCAACTAATAACAAGTGTCAGTGTCGTATGAAAACTCATTGATTTTGTGACCTGACACAGAAAGGTAGAGAGAGAGCACCGCCTAGGGAAGAGGTAGAGAGAGAGGGAGGGTGAGAGAGAGGGGGGGAACTGGCGGAGAGAGAGAAGGAGAGTACTCTGATGAATGTTTCTGTGCGTCTGGTTCAGGAGTAGAGATGCATCAAGATGAAAGGTCTGCTCATTCAGTTGTAGTATAGAATTACTGGAGTCATTTAAGGGCTCATATCCTCATATCTGTGTGTGTGTGTGTGTGTGTGTGTGTGTGTGTGTGTGTGTGTAATGGATTGGATGGCAAACATGTTCCTGTACCTCAGTATGTCTGATGAGAATTAATAATGTGAGTTGTGTTAGTGCGCATGCATACAGTGGCTTGCGAAAGTATTCACCCCCCTTGGCATTTTTCCTATTTTGTTGCCTTACAACCTGGAATTAAAGTGGATTTTTGGGGGGGTTGTATCATTTGATTTACACAACATGCCTACGACTTTGAAGATGCAAAATATTTTTATTTTTTATTGTGAAACAAACAAGAAATAAGGCAAGTCTCTTGTAGCTCAATTGGTAGAGCATGGCGCTTGTAACGCAAGGGTAGTGGGTTCGATCCCCGGGACCACCCATATGTAAAAATGTATGCACACATGACTATAAGTCGCTTTGGATAAAAGCGTCTGCTAAATGGCATATTATTATTATTATTATGTCTCTATAAGCTTGGCACATCTAGCCAATGGGAGTTTTGCCCATTATTCAAGGAAAAACTGCTCCAGCTCATTCAAGTTGGATGGGTTCCGCTGGTGTACAGTAATCTTTAAGTCATACCACAGATTCTCAATTGGATTGAGGTCTGGGCTTTGACTAGGCCATTCCAAGACATTTAAATGTTTCCCCTTAAACCACTCGAGTGTTCCTTTAGCAGTATGCTTAGGGTCATTGTCCTGCTGGAAGGTGAACCTCCGTCCCAGTCTCAAATCTCTGGAAGACTGAAACAGGTTTCCCTCAAGAATTTCCCTGTATTTAGCGCCATCCATCATTCCTTCAATTCTGACCAGTTTCCCAGTCCCTGCCGATGAAAAACATCCCCACAGCATGATGCTGCCACCACCATGCTTCACTGTGGGGATGGTGTTCTCGGGGTGATGAGAGGTGTTGGGTTTGCGCCAGACATAGCGTTTTCTTTGATGGCCAAAAAGCTCAATTTGAGTCTCATCTGACCAGAGTACCTTCTTCCATATGTTTGGGGAGTCTCCCACATGCCTTTTGGCGAACACCAAACCTGTTTGCTTATTTTTTTCTTGAAGCAATGGCTTTTTTCTGGCCACTCTTCCGTAAAGCCCAACTCTGTGGAGTGTATGGCTTAAAGTGGTCCTATGGACAGATACTCCAATCTCCACTGTGGAGCTTTGCAGCTCCTTCAGTGTTATCTTTGGTCTCTTTGTTGCCTCTCTGATGAATGCCCTCCTTGCCTGGTCCGTGAGTTTTGGTGGGCGGCCATCTCTTGGCAGATTTGTTGTGGTGCCATATTCTTTCAATTTTTTTATAATGGATTTAATGGTGCTCCGTGGGATGTTCAAAGTTTCTGATATTTTTTTAGAACCCAACCCTGATCTGTACTTCTCCACAACTTTGTCCCTGACCTGATTGGAGAACTCCTTGGTCTTCATGGTGCCGCTTGCTTGGTGGTGCCCCTTGGTTAGTAGTGTTGCAGACTCTGGGGCCTTTCAGAACAGGTGTGTATATATTGTGATGTCACGAGAGGCTGTGTCCTGGAGGGACGTTACATCCCCCTGAGATGGCTGCAAACCCAGACAGCTATGGCTCCATCTGCTGGTATGGTCGGGAACTCCACCCCTCTATGGCCAATCTTCCCACGCAGCTGAAACAGATCAGGAGCTGATGAGCTGGAGGTTTTGAAGGGAAGAGACACACTGAGAGTGAGGGTGTGGGTTGTGAAGTAACACAGTCTCCAACCTGGGCTCTCTGGAGGACAAGAGTGCTGCACGTCCACTTCCATGAGGGATATAAGGATTTGGAGATACTTACCTTTGGGAAATACTCACCTTTGGATATATTCGCCTGTGGAACTACGGGAGAGACATTTGGAAGGACTTTTTGCTGGGTTGGCCACTAGCTGCAACGTGGACTACAGTAAGGCTGGGGAAAAGTTATCTGAGCGAGTGAGAACTATGATTTTGGATGTGGAAGAGACATCCCTGAACTGTTAACCCTTAAAGAGCCACAAGAGAACAGAATTTGGTTATATTTTCGTTAATTTCCCAAGACCTTTAATAAAATCCTTGTTTTGTTTGAACCTTGTCTCCTTGCACTACTTGAGCAATCCCGCTGAAAGCTGTGTAGCCTCTCGTGACGTCACAATATACTGAGATCATGTGACAGATCATGTGACACTTAGATTGCACACAGGTGGACTTTATTTAACTAATTATGTGACTTCTGAAGGTAATTGGTTGCACCAGATCTTATTTAAGGGCTTCATAGCAAAGGGGGTGAATACATATGCACGCACCACTTTTCCGTTATTAATTTTTTAGAATTTTTTGAAGCAAGTTATTTTTTTCATTTCACTTCACCAATTTGGACTATTTTGTGTATGTCCATTACATGAAATCCAAATAAAAATATATTTAAATTACAGGATGTAATGCAACAAAGTAGGAAAAACGCCAAGGGGGATGAATACTTTTGCAAGGCACTGTATGTGTTTGTGATGGAGACACTGCTTCCCTAATAGCCTTCGCATGTAAAACTGTTGTAGTGCTGTCTGGAATGAATGAAGCCTAATGTAGACATACAGTGCATTTGGAAAGTATTCAGACCCCTTTAATTTTTTTCCACATTTTGTTACGTTACAGCCTTATTCTAAATTTTAATTTTTCCTCACCAATCTACACACAATACCCCATAATGACAAAGCAAAAACAGGTTTTTAGAAATGTTTGCAAATGTATTAAAAATAAAAAACGGAAATATGACATTTACATAAGTATTCAGACCCTTTACTCAGTACTTTGTTGAAGCATTGATTATTATTGGGTATGACACTACAAGCTTGGCACACCTGTATTTGGGGAGTTTCTCCCATTCTTCTCTGCAGATCCTCTCAAGCTCTGTCAGGTTGGATGTGGAGCGTTGCTGCACAGCTATTTTCAGGTCTCTCCAGAGATGTTAGATCGGGTTCAAGTCCGGGTTCTGACTGGGCCACTCAAGGACACTCAGAGACTTGTCCCGAAGCCACTCCTGCGTTGTCTTGGCTGTGTGCTTAGGGTTGTTGTCCTGTTGGAAGGTGAACCTTTGCCCCAGTCTGAGGTCCTGAGCGCTCTGGAGCAGGTTTTCATCAAGGATCTCTCTGCACTTTGCTCCATTAATCTTTCCCTCGATCCTGACTAGTCTCCCAGTCCTTGCCGCTGAAAAACATCCCCACAGCATGATGCTGGCATCACCATGGTTCACCTTAGGGATGGTGCCAGGTTTCCTCCAGACGTGACACTTGGCATTCAGGCCAAAGAGTTCAATCTTGGTTTAATCAGACCAGAGAATCTTGTTTCTCATGGTCTGAGAGTCCTTTAGGTGCCTTTTAGCAAACTCCAAGTGGGCTGTCATGTGCTTTTTACTGAGGAGTGGCTTCCGTCTGGCCACTCTACCATAAAGGCTTGATTGGTGGAGTGCTGCAGAGATGGTTGTCCTTCTGGAAGGTTCTCCCATCTATACAGAGGAACTCTGGAGCTCTGTCAGAGTGACCATCGGGTTCTTGGTCACCTCCTTGACCAAGGTCCTTCTCCCCCAATTGCTCAGTTTGGCCGGGCGGCCAGCTCTAGGAAGAGTCTTGGTGGTTCCAAACTTCTTCCATTTAAGAATGATGGAGGCCACTGTGTTCTTGGGGACCTTCAATGCTGCAGAAATGTTTTGGTACCCTTCCCCAGATCTGTGCCTTGACACAATCCTGTCTCGGAGCTCTACGGACAATTCCTTCGACCTCATGGCTTGTTTTTTGCTCTGACATGCACTGTCACCTATGGGACCTTATATAAACAGGTGTGTGCCTTTCCAAATCATGTCCAATTAATTGAATTTACCACAGGTGGACTCCAATCAAGTTGTAGAAACATCTCAAGGATGATCAATGGAAACAGGATGCACCTGAGCTCAATTTTGAGTCTCATACCAAAGGGTCTGAATACTTTTCTGTTTTTATTTTTAATACATTTGCAAACATTTCCAAAAACCTGTTTTACTTCGTCATTATGGGGTATTGTGTGTAGATTGATGAGGATTTATTTTTATTGAATCCATTTTAGAATAAAGCTGTAACGTAACAAAATGTGGAAAAAGTCAAGAGGTCTGAATACTTTCCGAATGCGCTGTACTGACCTGTCCGGACTGGGTCAGTGTGCTAGTGTAGTGTAGTAGAAATGTATTAGATTTCATGTTATCTGCTGAACCTTACTTAACACTGGGATTAGAGGAATTAGAGTTGTTTGTGTGTGTGTGTGTGTGTGTGTGTGTGTGCACGTGCGCGTGTGTGGGGGAGGGGGGGGGGGGGGCATCATGACTCAGCTTTCTAGACTGTTGTACAACCTTATCTTGCCTGCGGAAAATACTGTACAAATGCATTATGCATCAGCTACTGTATACAGGCCTTTGCCTTGTTAGGGCAATTTGCTTTGCTGAATACTCTCTCAACCATACAGGAATGTGTAATTGACCACCAACCACTTAAAATCCTTCTATATCTACTGGACATGTATTGTATGTGTCAAAGGTTAAATATATCTCCTACCACCTCCAGAATGCTAAAATGCTAAGTGCTGTAGAGAAGAGATAGAGATAGAGAGGCTTGGCCTACAATAACGGCAGCAGTGGGATGGATGCCAAGCTGTCACACAGTTGGATGACATATCTGTATACTTCCCGTTATTTATTTATACAGAGAGGGCCTCTGGGATTAGAATGTGAGTGTGTGAGGGAAAGAGAGAGAGGGAGAGGGGAAATGTGGAAAGTGTGTGTGTTATTGAGCTAATGGAGGGTCTTGGGCTGTGTAAGGGAGCCCCTCCCTCTGGGCAGAGCAGATCATTTAATTAACGTCAGCCTCCTCATCCCTCCCTCCCTCCCTCCCTCTCTCTCTTCCTCCCTTCTTCCCAAGTGACTCATCTGCATAGTTCTGCTCTTAACACTCTCATCCCCATCCTCTGAACTCATCCACAATATAGAGCTGTCCAACATCCTACATCATATATTAATTCATTCATCGATTCATTTGTTTGTTTGTTCGTTCCTTTGTTCGTTTGTTTGTTTGTTTGTTCGATCTAATAGCTACACGTTCATACATAGAGAAAATGGCTGCATCTCCCCATAACATTCCTCTCATACTCTCTGAGCTTTTAAGGTTTATGGATGGCAGCTATCTTTAGGGTTATTGTTATTTATCATGATATAATGACTTTGCCCAAAGTGAAGCCTGCTTCAGCCAGCCTTTAATTTTGTAAGGCCATTGGTTAAAAGCAGAAACAGTCTGGTACCAAGGCTAGCAACCTGAAGATTCACAAAATATATATTCTGGTTGATAAGCTTTAGCTGACCATTGCTCTCTGTTCAGCCCAGTTCAAAGGAGTTCACTAAACTGTAATGGCATACACAGCCCCAGTAAGCACAGATGGTTCTGAGGACATTTTACAACGTTTGGTTCATCCCTGAATCCTTAGCAGTGCCAGGTTGAAGGTAACTAAATGGTGCTATCTATTCTACAGGTGGTATAGCTTTATCTGACCTCTGCTCTCTGTGTTTTCTACAGGTGGTATAGCAGGGGGTATAGAAATCTGTATCACCTTCCCTACAGAGTATGTGAAGACTCAGCTACAGCTGGATGAGAAGGCCAACCCTCCCAAATACAGGGGCATCGGTGAGTTTCTGACTGTATGTTTGTGTGTGTGTGTCCTCCCACCCCACAACACAACACACAACACATATACAAAGATCCCTGATAAGTACAAAGTCATCCCCCGCCCCCACTTCGGTCAATCAGATCACGTCTTTCTGTTTCTACTCCCAGCCTACAAGCAGCAACTCAATAGGGAGCCACCAACACAGAGAGTAGTGGACAGAGGCAGACTCAATGCTGCAGGACTGTTTTGAGAATAATAATTGGAATATGTTCAAAGATTCATCCACCCAGGACTCATCCATCAACAGAGAGGAATATACATCGTTAGTCACAGGCTTCATTAGGAAATGTGTTGATCATGTTGTACCCACAATAACAGTCCGGACATACCCCAACCAAAAACCCTGGATGAACAGAGATATCCGTACCATGCTGAGAGCCCGTACTGCAGCATTCAATGTCAGCAGAATGAACTCTGATGACTCGTACGAGCTCCGCAAATCCGGGACGCAAAAAGAAAATACAGACTCAAACTTGAATTGATGTTAGACATCTCAGACTCACAACGCATGTGGCAAGGACCACAGCCTATCACAGACTACAAAGGCAAATCCAGCTGTGTGGTGCCCACATAAACTCCAATTTGCCTCCCAGATGAGTTTAACACATTCTATGCTCGCTTCGAGGCACACAATACCGAGGCATCCAGGAAAACTCTCGCTGCTCCGGACAACAAGGTGCTTTCACTCTCCAAGGCTGACGTGAGGAAAACTCTCAAAAGAGTGAATACTCACAAAGCCGCCGGCCCAAATGACATCCCTGGCGGGTGTCTTCTCTGACATCTTCAACCTGTGACTGTCCCAGGCTGTAGTCCCCACCTGTTTCAAGGAGACCACCATCGTCCCAGTGCCCAAGAAAAACACTGGACCCACTCCAATTTGCCTACCACTCCAACAGATCCACGGAAGATGCCATTTCCATTGCTATTCATATGGCCGTAACACATCTGGACAAGAGGAACACCTACAGTACCAGTCAAAAGTTTGGACACACCTACTCATTCAAGGGTTTTTCTTTATTTTTACAATTTTTTACATTGTAGAATAATAGTGAAGACATCAAAACTATGAAATAACACGTATGAAATCATGTAGTAACCAAAGAAGTGTTAAACAAATCAAAATATATTTGATATTTGAGATTCTTCAAAGTAGCCACCCTTTGCCTTGATGACAGCTTTGCACACTCTTTGCATTCTCTCAACCAGCTTCACCTGGAATGCTTTTCCAACAGTCTTGAAGGAGTTCCCACATATGCTGAGCACTTGGCTGCTTTTCCTTCACTCTGCGGTCCAACTCATCTCAAACCATCTCAATTGGGTTGAGGTCGGGTGATTGTGGAGGCCAGGTCATCTGATGCAGCACTCCATCACTCTCCTTCTTGGTCAAATAGCCCTTACACAGCCTGGAGGTGTGTTTTGGGTCATTGTGGACAGATTTCCACCGGTCTAATGTCGATTGCTCGTGTTTCTTGGCCCAAGCAAGTCTCTTCTTCTTATTGGTGTCCTTTAGTAGTGGTTTCTTTGCAGCAATTTGACCATGAAGGCCTGATTCATGCAGTCTCCTCTGAACAGTTGATGTTGAGATGTGTCTATTACTTGAACTCCGTGAAGCATTTATTTGGGCTGCAATTTCTGAGGCTGGTAACTCCAATGAACTTATCCTCTGCAGCAGAGGTAACTCTGGGTCTTCCTTTCCTGTGGCCAGTTTCATCAAAGCGCTTGATGGTTTTTGCGACTGCACTCGAAGAAACTTTCAAAGTTCTTGAAATTTTCCAGATTGACTGACCTTCATGTCTTAAAGTAATGATGGACTGTCGTATCTCTTTGCTTATTTGAGCTGTTCTTGCAATAATATGGACTTGGTCTTTTACCAGATAGGGCTGTCTTCTGTATATACCCCTACCTTGTCACAACACAACTGATTGGCTCAAACGCATTAAGAAGGAAATAAATTCCACAAATTAACTTTTAACAAGACACACCTGTTAATTAAAATGTATTCCAGGTGACTACCTCATGAAGCTGCTTGAGAGAATACCAAGAGTGTGCAAAGCTGTCATCAAGGCAAAGGATGGCTACTTTGAAGAATCTCAAATATAAAATATATTTTGATTTGTTTAATACTTTTTTGGTTACTACATGATTCCATATGTGTTATTTCATAGTTTTGATGTCTTCACTATTATTCTACAATGTAGAAAATAGTTTTAAAAAATAAAGAAAAACCCTTGAATGAGTAGGTGTGTCCAAACTTTTGACTGGTAGTGTATAAATATTTTTTATCCAGTCGGATAAACACTCCAAACAGCCTACCCGACCACTCGGAGGCGTCGGCATGGTCCTAAAGAACACTGTTGCCTTGTTTTGTATCACATTCCAATGATAAACCCCGTCCCCAGTAAAAGTTGTGCCCCTGGATACGACTAATAAAACTTGAAACAATAATCCTAAGCCTCACCCTAACCCTCACACTAACCCTCACCCTAACCCTCACCCTCACCCTAACCCTAACCCTAACCCTCACCCTAACCCTAACCCTAAGCCTAACCCTAAGCCTAACCCTTACCCTACCCATATCCTTTAATACATGTATACCTTTTCTCCCCCAATGCATCTAACCCTCCAAAGATACAAGGTCGTCATTGTGTTTACCAAACCAATCAACGTTCATCTATCTTTTGTTCTCTCTCCATTTCTCTCTCTCTCTCTCTCTCTCTCTCTCTCTCTCTCTCTCTCTCTCTCTCTCTCTCTCTCTCTCTCTCTCTCTCTCTCTCTCTCTCTCTCTCTCTCTCTCATTCAGGATCTAATGATCAAATTATCCATCATCCTCAGGTGCATTAGTGATTCAGGCAGGCTGTCACTCTGCTTGTTAGTATGACTATAAACAGGCACACACATACACACACACACACACACACACACACACACACACACACACACACACACACACACAGTGTCAGTCTGGTTTCTCTTGGCTGGAGCTCTGAGGATCTGATACCATCTTAATGAGCCCTGCAGACAGATGTCTCTGTCTCATACTAGCTAGCTATGCTTATCAACGAGTTTTCATACCGTTGTCTCTTTCTGTGTGTGTGAATATGAATATGTGATTATAATGCTCTCTGTTTGTCTATAGCTGGTTGTATGTTAATTTGATGTTGTGTGTTACTTTTGTGTGTGTGTAGGTGATTGTGTGAAGCAGACAGTACAGGGTCATGGGGTGAGGGGACTGTATAGAGGACTCAGCTCACTGCTCTACGGATCCATACCCAAATCAGCTGTCAGGTATGTAGAAGGCACCTAGCCCCACACAAACACATGCACACTCACTCACATACCCACAATGCATAGCTCAGATGTCACGCTGGTCTCCTGTGTAATAATTGTGTTATTCTTTCCGCAAGATGACATTTCAATAGAGACCTCTGTAGGGTGGCAGACAGAAGCGTCTTAGACAGGGGCATTTAGCATCTCTCTCTCTGTGTGTTAAAGGGCAGAGCCTGTCTGTAGACTGGACAGACAGAGCCATCCAGGCGGAGCAGAGCTGCCACTCAGTGTCTCAGTGGAGATACAGAGAGGAAAACCTGTGGATGTGTGTGTGTGTGTGTGTGTGTGTGTTTGTTTGTGTGTGTGTGTCAGTGTGTGTCGGTCAGTCAGCCTAGGGGATGGGGACAGTAGGCAAACAGGGCATAGAGGTGGACAGGCCAACAAGAGTAGGCCACATCATCTGTCTACACTCTCAGTCTGACAGCCGTGTGTGTGTGTATGTGTGTGTGTGTGTGTGGGGGGGGGGGGTTGTCTTCTCCTCACCTCTCCCTCTTTTCCCTCTTTCCCTCCTCCCCCTACCAATCCATCATTTTCTCCCCTTTCCCACCATCTCCCCCATCCCATTAGCTGATTGCCTGTTATGTACAGTGGTGGAGGGGGGGGGGTGTATAGGAGATGAGGGCGGTGCCAGAAAGAGACACTTGGCTTTAACGTAGAGAGACTGATCTTTTTTATCCACCCACCTAACTTCACCTGCCTCCCCTCCTCATCCTTTTCCCCCTCCTTTCTTCCCCATATCTCCCCCCTTTCTCCATGTACTTGCCTCCTCCCTCCTGCCCCCCATCTCTTGGCAAAGAGTGACTGACCTTGCAGATAGAGCCCTAATGGGGTTTAGGAGACGTTCCATGGTCTCCGTGACGACCAAAGTGCCTCTGACTCATCCTGGACTATGGGTGCAGGCCCGGCTGTCATCCGTCACGTTGTAACAATTCACCTTTTTCTGTTCCGTTTGAATTGGCTAAAGAGAGGAGGTAGTTCAGCCATAGTATATTTTTGTCTATTTAGTCATTTTAATGGGCTAATCTAAAGTGTAGTTTAAAAAAGTATGTTGCCACTTCCTTGCAGTCCAGGTAAGGTGGATGGGAGAGAGTGAGAGACCGAGACAAAGAGAGAGAGAGAGAAATAGAAAGAGAGAGAGGGAAAAGAGAGACACCTGTATAAAGGTATCATTGCCTTCTGTTTGCCAGTCAGAGTGTGTGTTCCTGCACGGTAGAGAGAGTATGCGAGTCGTGAAGCGGCTGTCACTCAAGCAAACAAACATGAGTCTTAAGTAGAGACAGATAAACATATGCTGAATTTTAAAGAACAAAGAAATATGAGGCGAAAAAAAAGAGAAAGAAAGTTAGTGAGAGCAAAAGGAGGGATAGAGAGAGAAGAGATGATGTAATAGAACAGCGAAACAAACCCAGAGATAGAGACAGATCGTCAATGTCTGAGACAGACATGAAGACATCGCTCAGACCAGACACTCTTGGGTGAGAGGGCAGAGGCACAAGAACTCTAGCCTCGTGAAACCAACCTGATCTGTGAGTGTACTGCTTTAACAGGCTACAAGAAAACAAACTGTTAATCAACACTAAGTGGCAAAGTGTCTTTCCTTCCCCTCTCCTCCTCCTCCCCCTCTCCTCCTCTCTTCCACCATGTTCAGTTTGTTCCTGCTATCACCAAAATCCAATTCCTGCTATAAATAACTCTATGGCACAGCATCTCCTAACTGATTACACACGCGCACACACACACATACACACTCCCTGAGGTGAGACGGAACTCTCAGCTCGCTTCCATGGTAGCAGTTGCAGTTGCTGGGCATCCGTTGCTTGCCGAGGCATCAGACACCTTTTAACATGGAAGTGCCTTGTGCTGGGTAGTAAAAAAATCTAGTTCACTAGCAGTTTGTTTCACTTCACCTGGGCATCGAAGGAAGTCATTTGCCTCTTACCTTGAGGTGTATCTATGTATCCACTCCCATAGGACTGAGGCAAGACTTCTACTGTGATTACTAAGCAGTTCTGTGCTATGGGGCTCAGAGAGGAACCTGGTGTGAAATTCTGTAGTAAGGAACCTGGTGTGAAATTCTGTAGTAAATCTGTAGTTTAGCTGATTAAACCCAACATGGCTTCCTCTAAGGTGTCCAGTGGGGTTAGAACTCTTTGAAGATTTTTCGTTGTTTCTGTATCTCATCCAGATATATCAGTAACTCTGATCTTCACAGTAATACAGTATCAGTTTCTGTGCTTTACTGTCACCTAGGTAACAAGCTCAGCCACTCAGCTGAAGAGGAGGCAGGCTAGAGGGAGATTATATTGAGAGTCTAATAAGATTCTAAAACATTTTAGATTTAGGTTCTAGTCTGATATACTATGAGATAGACTAATATTCAAATTCCAAGTGTACCACACTCAAACCTGAGCAACAGCAGCTCTGCTTGTTATTGATGACTCTAACTCAGAAGAACCACATTGATTGAACTGGTCAAACTGACTGGACTGGACCGTTTACTAACCTGTTCTCTCTCTCTATCTCTCTCTTTTTCTCCTCCCCCTCCCCCTCCCCCTCCCCCTCCCCCAGGTTTGGTGTGTTTGAGTATCTCAGTAACCATGCCCGTGACGAGGCAGGGAAGTTGAACAGCACCAGGGGTCTGCTATGTGGGCTGGGGGCTGGAGTCATGGAGGCTGTAGTCATAGTCTGCCCCATGGAGACTGTCAAGGTACGTCTGAGACAGAGCATCTCTTTACCTACCTCTCTCATCCCACCCTATATACTCCCTCTCCTCTTCCTCTCTCTCCTGTCTCTCTCATTTTACATTTACATTTTAGTCATTTAGCAGACGCTCTTATCCAGAGCGACTTACAGTTAGTGAATGCATACATAATTTTTTTCCCTACCCCCTGTGGGAATCGAACCCACAACCCTGGCGTTGCAAACGCTGTGCTCTATCAACTGAGCTACATACCTGCCGGCCATTCCCTCCCTTACCCTGGGCCAATTGCGCACCGCCCCGGTCATGGCCGGCTACGACAGAGCCTGGATTCGAACCAGGATCTCTAGTGGCACAGCTAGCACTGCCTTAGACCACTGCGCCACTCGGGAGACTGTCTCTCCTCTATACCCCCTCTCCTCTTCCTGTCTCTTATCCTGTCCTATATACTCCCTCTCCTCTTCCTCCTCCTCCTCTCTCTCTCTCTCTCTCTCTCTCCTCTTCCTCCTCCTTGTCTTTATCCCCCACTCCCCTCCTCTCAGATTCAGTGTCACTGATATCCCCTACCCACTGGTCTGGGGTCAGATTGGCTGTTCAGCTGATGATAATAATATTTAATAATCATTTGGTGGGTGTGTATATTTGTCCTATTTCACATATGTACAAGTGTGTATTAATATGCATGTGTTTTTTTGTTGCATATCCCACTCTCCCTGAGACACCCTCAGAGATAGAGGTCACGGTCTAGCATTATCAGCGGCGACCCTGGAGAAATTAGGGTTAAGTGCCTTGCTCAAGGGCACATAGACATATTTTCACCTTGTCAACTCAGGGATTTGAACTAGCGACCCATGGTTACTGGCCCAACACTCTAACCGCTAGGCTACCTGTTTTAGATGTGGAGATGGGTAGAAAGAGCTGATCCCAAATCAGTTTCTAGATTTGTTAAACGTCTAATCCAACAGCTGAATGAGGGTGAGTTGACCCGAGCCTTCAAGGAGTGTACTCTTTGATATTCTCTGAAGTAAAGCCCAGACAGACAAAAACATCCCTCAAGGCTGTCTTGTCTGCTCTCAGTGCTCTGAGAAACTGATAATAAATTATTATTAAAAAAAATATATTCACCTTTATTTAACCAGGTAGGCCAGTTGAGAACAAGTTCTCATTTACAACTGCGACCTGGCCAAGATAAAGCAAAGCAGTGCGATAAAAACAACAACAACACAGAGTTACATATGGGATAAACAAAATATACAGTCAAAAACACAATAGAAAATCTATATACAGTGTGTGCAAATGTAGTAAGTTATGGAGGTAATAATAAGGAACAGTGGGAAAAAAGTGATAATGCTCTTTTCCTGGAGCAGGCATGGGTTTGTTAATACAACTGTATGTGTGAGTTTGTGTGTGTGGGTGTGTGTGGGTGTGTGTGGGTGTGTGTGTGTGTTTGGTGATCACGCTGTCCCTGTGTTCTTTCTCAAGGTTAAATTCATCCACGACCAGTCTTCAGCCAACCCCAAATACAGAGGCTTCTACCATGGAGTCAGGGAGATCATCAGAACCCAAGGTAAGAAAGGGGGAAGTTACCCCTAGACACTCATCTAAGGTCGCTTTTGCATTTCTCCATGGTAAGGTTAGGGTTTAGGGAGGATAATCTGGTCCTACCACCCTAAACTGGAGCGGTCAACAAAGGCCTTACATGTGGATTCACACTGACATCCACTGTTTTAAGAGGGTAATGCATATGCTGCTACTACATCCAGTGATGCTAACTGCTGCTAAGTGCTGCTGTCTGCTGCTGTCCCCCAGGTATTAGGGGGACGTACCAGGGCCTGACAGCCACCGTTCTGAAGCAGGGCTCCAACCAGGCCATCCGCTTCTACGTCATGACCTCCCTCAGGAACTGGTACAAAGGTATGAGACTTCAAGGTTGCGTGCAAGATGATATCCTATAGGGCTCTGTTCAAAAGCACCCAGAGCCATCATCATCATCATCAGGAAGCTTGAGTACATGTCTACGCCACACAGAAAATGCTGACCTCTAGTGGTCACTTGTAAAACGGTACTCTCTTTGACAAGCGTACTGTATGCATCCGACTTGGGTGAGTGTTAAACAGCATTCTGTCTGTGTGTCTCCTCTTCCCAGGGGATAACCCCAATAAGGCTATTAACCCCGTGGTGACGGGAACGTTTGGAGCCATTGCAGGAGCAGCCAGTGTGTTTGGGAACACCCCACTGGATGTCATTAAGACCAGGATGCAGGTACAGGATAGGGTACAATCCATAGTATGGGCACTTGTGTAGATCTGAAAGGATTGGATGTGTTAGAAATACATATGACATAACTCCACCTCTGTCTGAATAACCCTGTTTTTTTCTCTCTCTAAGGGTCTGGAGGCTCATAAGTATAAGAGTACGCTGGACTGTGCCGTCAAGATCATGAGACACGAGGGTGTACGAGCGTAAGTGCACCACTATACTCTTCTATACAATCAAACTTTATTCATGACACCCTTCAGGAGCATAAGGATTCTTGAGGTTCTACTCCATAGAGATCATGTGTTCTATATGCAATTCAGTGTTCTACTCTCTCCTTGTTCTGTGTTCTCTAGGTTTTATAAGGGGACGGTCCCTCGGCTGGGCCGTGTGTGTCTGGATGTGGCCATCGTCTTCATCATCTATGAGGAGGTGGTCAAGGTTCTCAACACGGTCTGGAAGACGGAGTGAGGGGGCGCGGCGCGGCTGGAGCCTCTGACCTCTCTGGGCCAAACAGGATGTGACCGTACAAATACCTACTATCACTCTGTAGTGGGTGCCCTATCATTCTGAGTTAAAGCATAGTGGTTCTGCCTTGGCCTCAGGGTCTAGTTACAGTAGCAGCTATATGAGTTGTAACTTATACCATCCCATGGAAAGGGTTTTCCTTTTGAGAATTTATGACCAAGCCTTTTATGCAATAACTTTACATGTGTGATATGACATTTATTTTTATAATGCATATGATTATAACAATTGATGTTTAATTGCAGTTCCAGATTCCATGCCCTCCAGTAGCAAGCTGCCAAGTTGTGACAAACCTAATTATTGTCACAGTTCTACTGTAATACAATAATTTAGGGCTGGCTAACAGCGTTTTCCTCAAGTGAGAAGTAATATATTCTGACCAAGAGAAGAGAAAAATGTAAATAATCTACTGATTCATAATATATTGATCAGAGTCTTTATCAATGTATTTATTGAACGTTGAATGTTGACTAATGTGTCTTTGTGTTCGAGACCGTTGCTGTTATACTGTGCAGTGTTATGAACTAACTAGTAAGCTAATGCGCTACAGTGTAGGGATTGGGTGGGTGCAAGAGGTCGCATTGGGTTCATTACAGCTCATTCCGACTCAACCATAAGTCAGTTTCCTAGCTCACAAGGCATCCTACCACAGATGTTTGTATTCCAGACAGATGAGCCACGTTCTGAGATGGAACCCTAGGGGAACATTCACATTCCATCCACACACATTCCAATCATTTCAGAGGCCTTTGTTGTCAAGCGTTCTAAAATTCAAAATCATTGACATTCTGTTATATTTGGTGCCATTTTGGGGGTTGTTTTTGTGTTTTACATTTACATTTACATTTTAGTCATTTAGCAGACGCTCTTATCCAGAGCGACTTACAGTTAGTGCATACATTATTAATTTTTATTTTATTTGTCATACTGGCCCCCCGTGGGAAGCGAACCCACAACCCTGGCGTTGCAAACGCCATGCTCTACCAACTGAGCTACATCCCTTTTAATTTCTTTCATTATTGTTGCCTTGCAGATGTGCCTATTCATTTACGAAAACAACAATTTTGAAACCATTACAAGTATTATGTATTTCTTAATCCATCATCTCATCTAGGTTTTCAGGGTCTTGATTGTACAGTGTAATAATGTGAGAGCAGTCTGAGTCTGCAGTTTGCCCTAACGACAAGAAAACATGGCTTTATTTTGCATCAGTGGAATAGCAAATTAAATGCATTGTTATTTAGCTTTTAGCGACCAATACCTTTGACTCTGTGTTCTCAGTAACGGTAGATTGACTGTTTTGACTCTGTGTTGTCAGTAACAGTAGATTGACTGTTTTGACTCTGTGTTGTCAATAACGGTAGATTTACTGTTTTGACTCTGTGTTGTCAGTAACGGTAGATTGACTGTTTTGACTCTGTGTTGTCAGTAACAGTAGATTGACTGTTTTGACTCTGTGTTGTCAATAACGGTAGATTGATTGTTTTGACTCTGTGTTGTCAGTAACGTTAGATTGACTGTTTTAGCTCTGCTTTTACATACAGTAAGTGCTGCATAAAATATGTACTGTAAGGTGCGGAAGGCCTCAGTCCTCTCCTCAGCATATGCTGTTTTAGGGCTGGATTCAATCATTTCCGATTGAGCCGACATATGCAGAGTTTACAGTGAAAATTGCCTTTAAATTTCAATCAAGCTATAACGCGGATCTTCTGTGATACTTCTGTGATCGGATTGAATCCAGACAGATTCCATAATATCACCATCAAAATTAAATGGATATCATTTCAAATTCCTAGAGGAATTCGCTGTGTTTCTTACCTTATTATAACCTCTAAATCTAAGGTGGTATTACATCAAGGACCAATAAATAACCACTTTGTCTTTTTCGGTCTTTCTCCAGCGCCATCAATGCCTCCTTGTATGTTTCCTTCTCCTTTTTCTCTTCCTTCATTCTCTACTTCCCTCCTTCCATTATCCTTCTCACTCTCTCCCTTTCATCCACATCCTCTCTCATCCGCTCCATTATCCTTCTCACTCTCTCCCTTTCATCCACATCCTCTCTCATCCGCTCCATTATCCTTCTCACTCTCTCCCTTTCATCCACATCCTCTCTCATCCGCTCCATTATCCTTCTCACTCTCTCCCTTTCATCCACATCCTCTCTCATCCGCTCCATTCTCCTTCTCACGCTCTCCATTTCATCCACATCCTCTCTCATCCGCTCCATTATCCTTCTCACTCTTTCCCTTTCATCCACATCCTCTCTCATCCGCTCCATTATCCTTCTCACTCTTTCCCTTTCATCCACATCCTCTCTCATCCGCTCCATTATCCTTCTCACTCTCTCCCTTTCATCCACATCCTCTCTCATCCGCTTCTTTATCCTTCTCACTCTCTCCCTTTCATCCACATCCTCTCTCATCCGCTCCATTATCCTTCTCACTCTCTCCCTTTCATCCACATCCTCTCTCATCCGCTCCATTATCCTTCTCACTCTCTCCCTTTCATCCACATCCTCTCTCATCCGCTCCATTATCCTTCTCACTCTCTCCCTTTCATCCACATCCTCTCTCATCCGCTCCATTATCCTTCTCACTCTCTCCCTTTCATCCACATCCTCTCTCATCCGCTCCATTTCCTTCTTCACCCTCTTCTCCATGTACTCCTTCTCTCTCTCTCTCCCTCTCATTCTTTTTCTTTTCCATTTCCTCCTTCACTTTTTCCACCTCTTTTTCACTCTCCTGAATCTTCTTCTTCAATCCTTCCAACTTCTCCATCAATCTCTCTACCTCTTCCTCCCTCTTTCTCTCAATCTCCTCTTTTAGTCATCTCTGACTTCCACTTGTCGTCCACCTCTGCCTTTATCAACCTCTCTGTCTTTCTTCTTCATCTCTGCTGTTACTCTGACTACCTCCATCTTTACCTTCTTCTCCATATCCAAAGTCACACGCTCCACCTCCTTCTCCCTCTTCTCAAACTCCTCCCTCCCTCTTGCCATTTCTCTGTCCTTTTCTCCATATCTTAATATTCTCCTTCAATCCCTCCAACTCCTCTTTCACCTTCTTCACCTCTTCCTTTGCCTTCTCTTCCACATCTATTTTCATTCTGTCAATAGCTTTCTCTTTCTTTTTAATAATCTCCTGTTCTTGTCATTTTCTTCCATCTATCATCCACATCCACTTTCAACCTTTCTACTATTATTATTCTTCCTCACTAACCTCTCTTTCTCCTTTTCCAACTCCCTCAAAAATGTCCAGCTTCTTGCTCTTCTTCTCCAGTTTCTGTGTATGGTGTCAGCTGGGTTAGCTACTGGGAAAGCAAAACACATTTTTCAGACATACGGAATATCTATGTTATTGTATTCTATTGTATTCTTGTCTAGTCCAGTCTAATCTAGTCCAATCAAGTCTAGTCTACCCAGTTATCTTAACATGGCAAAGTCAGATTTAATTACCCTTACTAATTAAAAACTGCATATACAGTGCCATGAAAAAGTATTTGCCCCCTTTCTATTGTTCTCTACTTTTGCATATTTTTGATACTGAATGTTATCAGATCTTCAACCAACCCTAATATTAGATCAAGGGAACCTGAGTGAACAAATAACACAACAAATACATACTTATTTCATTCATTTCATAAACATAGTTATGCAACACCCAATGCCCCTGTGAGAAAAAGTAATTGTCCCCTTACACTCAATAACTGGTTGTGCCACCTTTAGCTGCAACGACTCCAACCAAACGCTTCCTGTAGTTGTTGATTAGTCTCTCACGTCGCTGTGGAGGAATTTTGGCCCACTCTTCCATTTAGAACTGTTGTAACTCAGCAACATTTGTGGGTTTTCAAGCATGAACTGCTAATTTCAAGCCCTGCCACAACATCTCAATTGGGATTAGGTCTGGACTAATAATGTCATCCAAAAAGTTATGCTTTTGACTCATCCGTCCATAGAACATTCTTCCAAGAGTCTTGATGATCATCCAGGTGCTTCCAGGTGCTTTTTGGTATACTTGAGTCAACTTTTTGGGTCCCATTATGCCTGGCGAAAACCAAACACTGCATTCCACAGTAAGAACCTCATACCAATGGTCAAGCATGGTGGTGGTAGTGTGATGGTTTGGGGACGGTGTCACTCAAGCCAATAGGTCGCTGATAGGTTTGCTTGCATCCTGTTCCAGGTGTTCAGCAGAAGTGAATGAGAAATGGAATTTGTGCAACATCCGGATTGTTGGGTATGTTGTCATGACAACAGCATTATGATCCTCCAGAATGATGGCCCCAGTGTTCTGCTACTGTCACATTGCCTACATTCCCTGTGCTGGCCTAATGCCCCATGTAGACTACCATTCCTTATATCTGCTATGTAATGAGTGTTGCTGCTATTTCGGGACCGGTCTCGAAAATAGAGATTCTGGATCTCAATGAGATTACCTGTATAAACAAAGGATAAAAAATAACAAACGCCAACAATTATGAAAATATTTGATATCAGGACATTTTAGTGTAAGACACTTTTTGGAGTTGAGTGTTCTAAAAAAACATTTACACAAAATACACTTAAATTCACTCAGTTATAAATAAGTTATGATACAATAGACAGTGTGCACTTGAGACAGAGCCAACAGCGATGGGTAATTCAATCGCAGGGTCTTTAGCCAAAGGAACATCCAGGTGGACCTGAAAAGAAGAAGAACCGATATGTCTTTCACATTACTGAGCCCTTACTGTTGGGAAATCATTAACTCAGGAAAATGGGAATAACATGATGTACGTGATTTACTAACGTAAGTGAACTTCAGCTGAATGGCCATAACTTGCAGTGTTCTTCAATCCTGGTCCTGGGAAACACATGGCGTGGTACATTTTTGTTATTGCCCAGCACTTACAGTCCTGATGCATCTTATCATGGGCTTGAGGATTAGTTAATTAGTTGAATCAACAGGTAGTGGTGGGCTAGAGCAAACATGTGCACCGCATGTTTCCCTACAACCAGGATGAATAAACCGTGGCATCATTGTCTCCTACGCGACACTCATCCCTCAACCGACCAGTGCAGGCGGATCTGCCGTCAGACAATGCCCTGCCCTAGTATGTACCCTGAGCTTGTACTCCACTTTGATGATGGAGCAGTCGAGGAGAGAGCGGGCCAGGTCCCCTGGGATCAGCAGCTCCTTAGTTACACTTTGTTTAGACTAGAGGAAGATAGGATGGGCTCCCTCACCTCTTTTATGATCCGCACGTTGTGAACACGGGTATTACAGGTGGAAACAAAGGTCTGCCTCTGGTCCAGAGCCCTTTGAAGAACCGTTGAAGATCTCAGCTGTGAATTTCATTTTCAATTTCACCTGCAGTCACAATGAAAAAAGTAGACAGTTGTTTTAGCCTGGAATGCAGCTCTATGGTCAGCTCTATGTGGCCTCCCGAGTGGCGCAGTGGTCTAAGGCACTGCATCGCAGTGCTAGCTGTGCCACTAGAGATCCTGGTTCGAATCCAGGCTCTGTCGTAGCCGGCCGCGACCGGCAGACCCATGGGGCGGCACATAATTGGCCCAGCGTCGTCCAGGGTTGGGGAGGGAATGGCCAGCAGGGATGTAGAGCATGGCGTTTGCAACGCCAGGGTTGTGGGTTCATTTCCCATGGGGGGCCAGTAT
This sequence comes from Coregonus lavaretus, assembly GCF_964263955.1. Taxonomy (NCBI): domain Eukaryota; kingdom Metazoa; phylum Chordata; class Actinopteri; order Salmoniformes; family Salmonidae; genus Coregonus; species Coregonus lavaretus. The sequence goes on along the minus strand of NC_140004.1, from coordinate 28,096,003 downwards.
GAAAAATAAAATAATGTATGCACTCACTAACTGTAAGTCGCTCTGGATAAGAGCGTCTGCTAAATGACTAAAATGTAAATCTATCTGTGTATGCAATGTAAACTAGTTTCTCTACATCACTCACACCTATGACAGTGAATTCCAAGTCAAGTAAATAACTCACTTTATCTAATGTATAAACTCAAATTTGATAAAGATGATGAAATAAACTAAACCTGGCAGATCCTGTCCACTTTGACACTGATAGTGACGTTGCCGGATGTAGGGACCCACTGGGCAAAAACTGGTTGTTTCAACATAAAAGTAATCAACGTAAGGGAATTTCGTATTTTCTTCACCCAACTTTTAACCTAATTCCAATGACATGGTGAAATGTTTTGTTGATTTCACGTTAGTTGACAACTCAAATATAAATCAAAACTAGAAGTTGAAATGACATCTGTGCCCAGTGGGGAAACTGAGTTCCTTCTCCATGGTGCCATCCTGAGGCGACAGCAGGCGTGGAGTGGGTGCAGCCAGTTTTGAGACAAAGTTGAAAGCAGCTTGGGCTTTCAACGCATAGATCTGCTGAGTTCAGCCTTCACTGAGTAGACAACCTCCCCATGAAGGCCTTTATAGGATGATGGCATGTCTCTGATGACAGAGGTGAAAAGTGCATTTCAGGATATTATCTAGGCTATATGGAGAAATGTTTACTTTTTTTCAATAGAAGGGATATTGTAATATAATTTAACTGTCATCCAAAGTGTATTATAGTGAGTGAATAGAACTTACTTTTTAAGAATCTGAAAAGAAAAGGGGTAGGCTACTCATGCCGTCCAGTTTCAATAATGTTCACACACACACACACGCTTTACCCTCGGCTTTCATCAATAAAGACTGTATTTCGACATCTCCTAATAGACCTTTCCCGATATGACATCTCCATTCAAAAAAAGTATTAGACTCATGTATTGCCTCGTATGTCACTGACAACTCTGGATAACATTATTGACGCACGACGAGACTTTGCTGCCAAGCCAATGCATAATTGTAGGCTACTCTGTATACCTGATGCTCTTATAGGCTACTGTATATGCTACCTGGTGTAATGCTTGCTCTATGAGAGGAATAACACACCTAATCCTACTGTACATAGACTATAGTCATAAGTCATGTGGGGATGAGGATGTGGTTTAACCAGTTAAGTTGCCAAGGTGAACGGTCACCTGATACGCACTGAGAAAAGAGACACCTGACCTGAGTCACACCTGAGTGATCTATTACATCTGGTCACAAGACCGAGACTATTAGCCTGATGATCTCTCACTCGTGATTTATAATCTAGCTGTGATAAAACATACCTCCACTCCACAATTAAATGGATTGGAAACCACTGTATGGGCTCAGGATAGACCTACTGGTTGTAATATGCAGAAGGAAGAGGTTACTACCTGTACCTGCAACCTGATGCTACAGATAAGATGAGCCATGGAAATTCTCCATGAAATGTCCTTTGAATATTTCAAGAGTAGGCTTTATACTGTAGGACCCAAATGAATACACACACTTGACCAAGGACAGAGATTGAAATCCTTATGGCCTTGAGAAATTAGCAATCTCATTTATAGGCCATTTTATTTTGGGAGAATACTTAGGTCACACTTTATTTAGTTTGTCTATATTGGACTATCAACAAACTATCTGTTGATAAGCAACTGCTTGCTAAGGGTAAGGTAAGGTTTAGGGCTAGTGGATAGTTAGAACATCTACAAACCATCTACTTGGGACTATCCAAATAAAAAGTGTTACCAATACTTTTATGGGGTTTTAATACTTCATAATAGACCTATCATAGTACAAGGGAAAAGCCTAATGCTGCTTACACAATTGGCTTTTTCAATGCACTATATAGGCACATTGTACAAATACTATTTGTACTACCACTATTTGATATAGTATTTTTGTCGCATATATTCATAAGGCACTACATTTAGGCACTACCATCAATTAAGGAAGGTTGAAGCAATGGAGTTATTGAATCAATGAAACCTCGTTACCTCAATAAATACAATACACTACCATCCATTTACCAGTTTGGGAAACCCTGCACTAGACTACTGCAACACCATTTCCCCTGCCATAACCCCTCACATTGGTGCCACAACAAAAAGAGAGAAGTTGATGTGCAGGTCCGCGGAAAAAACGTGTGCTGTTTTTGGATATTGATTAGCGATTGTCAAGGATGCACAGAAATTCAAAAATATATGTGGAGTTTTTAGTTCAGATTATTTGTTTGCAATATGTGATCTATAAATTAGAGAGGTTCATAAACTGTTTATTCGATTGTGGGGTTTGAATAGCGTAAGAAGACAACTTATTTCGTGAGAATCACAACATAGGATACAAAATCAATTGTAGCTCTTAAAGGGGCAGTAGCCTACATTGGGTGTATAATTTTCAATTACAGCATTAATTATTCTGCAGTTATTCTTCTGCTATTTATTCTGTTACCAATAATATTAACATGTTAATAGTATCTTTTGATTACAATTATTATGCCTAATCTTTTAACTAAATGCAATATATTAGCTTCCAAAATGTAAGTAGGTCTATCTAGCTGTCCGATAACACATTCTGATGGAATGGCTTGTCCTGCTCTTTGGAAAAACCCAGAGTGCATTGAGTGAATTTTGGAAAAAGATCTTGGTTCCTTTCTAAACATAGCAATGTGAATGCAAAGAGGACCACAAAATAGGTGAAGTGAACTGGTCCTCATTCAAAGGCAGTGTGAATACAAAGAGAACAGAGTTTTTTTTCCTTTTTTTCTCAGAGTTCACTTTAAAGAAGACTGAGATTGGTTATTTTAAAGAGGACTATACACTAAAACATTAGGAACACCTGCAGTTTCCATGACAGACTGACCAGGTGAATCTAGTTGAAAGCTATGATCCCTTATTGATGTCACCTGTTAAATCCACTTCAATGAGTGTAGATGAATGGGAGAAGACATGTTAAAGAAGGATTTTTAAGCCTTGGGACAATTGAGACATGGATTGTGTATGTGTGCCATTCAGAGGGTGAATGGGCAAGACAAAATATTTAAGTGCCTTTGAATGGGGTATGATAGTAGGTGCCAGGCGCACCGGTTTAAGTGTGTCAAGAACGGCAATCTGCTGGGGTTTTTCCACGCTCAACCGTTTCCCGTGTGTATCAAGAATGGTCCACCACCCAAAGGACATCCAGCCAACTTGACACAACTGTGGGAAGCATTGGAGTCAACATGGGCCAGCATCCCTTTGGAATGCTTGACACCTTGTACAGTCCATGCCCCGGACGAATTGAGGCTGTTCTGAGGGCAAAAGGGGATGCAACTCAATATTTTGTACACTCAGTGCATGTGAAAACACCCTGACCCATACTGCCCCCGGTAGGTATACAAAATTAATGCACCTTCATCTTTGAAATAAGGACAGGAAATTCATAGTGTTTATCCTCAGAACAAATGCAGATGTATAAAATATGAAACATATTTAACCAACATTTTGTTGCTGTACACTGTAGGTATAGTATTGTCACAAACACTGATGGACATTGGGACACAAGCAATCATGTTCAAATGTTGTTGTTTTTAAATGGAAGTTCATGTGTTTGTTACAGGTCAATAACATTCATGGCATATAAGTAGAATCCTTCAAACAGTACTAAAATGTTTAATTCTGTCCTGGCGTTCACCTACAGGTGGCCAGTCTGTAAAGACCTACTTAGAAATTATCAGTGGTCTTTCCTAAAGTGCTACCTTGATACTCAGTTTGACAAACATAACAAAATATACAGTACATTGTGAAAAGGCATTGTGGTTGAAACATGTATATGTATACAGACAATTCCCAAAAAAAATTCTCTGAATACTGTCCATGTTTCTAGGGCTCAAATTCTGCCCTTATTGTGATATGACAATGATACGTTTTTGGCAATACACAGAGTCTAGAGATGTGTACTTCCCTGTCTTCATTAAGAAGGTTCAAGGGAACTCAATGGCAAGGACTACGTCACGAACAAGTCCAGTTTTGACATTTGAAATCAAATGTGTTTTTTTTCACGTTCAATACAACATAATGCATTTACCACCAATACATCTTCAAAACATCTTTTAACGGCAGTACTGAACTCTTCAAGGGAGTTTGATAGTTTAAAATGAGTAGATGTCCTCATGAGTAGATGTCCTCAATGGATGAACTTGGGAGTGTTAAAACAGACATAAAAACAAATGTTATAACATTTTAACATAAATACAATATATAGTTTACACGAACACATCAAATACAATTCATATGAAAAAAATATTATTGTGCGTGAATTTGAGTGGTTCTTCATATAGTAAGCTCAACCATATAAATGTAAATGTTTCAGACTTTCTGTTGGATTACTCTCATCCAACTAGGAGTGTAAAAACATGGTTTTGTTATTCGGACCACAGCTAGAGAACAGTGACGTAGAATTACAGTGTAATTCTAAAACAGACGTACAAATGAATTAGTGATTGAATCACAAGCATTCTGAATACTCTGACATTTTTCCAAATGTATGGGGCAAAAAAAAATTGACCATGAATAACAAATCTAATCCTTAAGTTAACCATGATAAAAAAGAGAGTTGGGTGACAGACAGACATACACCACAGAGTGATTGATCAAACGTGGGTAAACACTGTCACAAAGCCCAATTATCTTATGTTAACAATCACTCAAGCACTTTGAAAGAAATGCTAAGTAACATGACCTGGCAAGAGATGAACGACGACTGCAGCATTAGACATTTAAAGCACTGTCTGTCTGTCACCTCAAACAGTGAAGGATGGCAAGGCATCATTACATACATTGGTATGTAAGTAGTATGAAATGTATATATAAAACTGTAAATAAAACTGTATGACTATAAAAACATGTAACAGAAATAGTCATGGAACATAAACACCTTTTAAAAGTTCATGCATAAAATATTAGAAAATCTGGTACCGTATGAGGTACAACCCTGAGAACTATTGCAAATCTACAAATCAACCTTTTTAAGAGGCATTTAACATAAATCCTACAATTTGTTGTGTTGTATGATTTATTTGTTAGAGCCAAGTTTAGTTGGCTATCAAGGCCTTCTTCCTTATCAGCTTTAGTATTGAGTTAGTCCCCTTAGCAATAACATTGACCAATAGTTCCTCATCTCATGACCCGGATGGAGGTGAATTAGGGAGGAAACAGGCTCTGAAATGTCTGTCTTAAAACTCTTAATTTTCGAAACAGTTATGTCTATAGTAAGCAGAAACAGCACAATACTCCCATAGGTAGTGGTAAGAGACAATATATGAAGGAAGGATTTGACATGGTGGTCGATGACAAAACTTGCTGTAACAATTCTTATGGTGATAAACATGTAGAAATTGTAGAATTGGAAACCATCTTAAAAGGGGTTTGGCAGTGTCTAATCTCGGAATCCAGAACCAAATCTAGAGTGAACGTGGGCCTATGGCCAGCTACTGGACATGGTACTGGGGGGCGTGTTGAGATGTTTGGCCTAATGTGAGTGGCAAAGTACACATGCCCTCCTCTGAAATCCTTTTAGCAGTCTATGGGCCTAAAGTAACCCCTCCCCTTCCGAAATTCTATAGATGCCAGGTTTAGACCAACCCGGCAAAATCGTGATTTGTCCAAATAATCAGTGATGCAAAAACCAGCTTACCGGAAGAATTGTTCATAGTAACCCTCATATTCCCTATGTTCAGATGTTGTGAGAGACTATGCATGTCTCTAATATGACTAGGTACAAGTTGCCCTTCGTATCTAAGAGCTGCTTATCCTGCCTAATTCCTAACCTTAACCACTAGGTATAAAAACACTGAACTGACCTTAGATTAGAGTCAGGGGCAACTTGATCCTAGTGCTACTCCTACTGATATGGAGGTGGAGGCTGGGGAGCATAAACAGGAATATTACACAGCACAATGGGGAACAGCACCTTGAGGTCAGAGGAACCTCTGATATGTAGACTCACCTGCAGGAGAGGAGAAGAACCGGAAGAGAAGACAACATCAGAACAGAAGGATAAGCATTGGGCAAGTCCAATCACCTATTTAACCTTACGATTTTGATGAGATCTGAGAGGGTTATACAGATGTAAGCAATACGGCAAAAATTGCACCTGGGCTATCGAGAGGGCAAGTAGGGGTGATTTCCATAGTGCTTATACCTCTCAGACTCATATTCACAACGAGTCTCTAGAGTAGGAGTACTGATGTAGGATCAGTTTTGCGTTTCATATCATGAATAACATTACATGGACGGGGGGGGGACCTGATCCTAGATCAGCACTCCTACTCTGAGACGCTTTGTGAATGCGGGCCCAGATCTCCTGGAGTGCTTAGGGGGTAGGGGTCGATTTGGGATTGGCAGTAAAAGCTGCATAATTTCCAGATGGATACCTACATCCACAGTGTAATCCACCTCCAGTATAGGACAGTTGGTGATAGTGAGAGCCGTGTTGGGAGGGATGGGAAGCATCATATCGCTGTAGACCTCAGAGCTACTGGGGTTGACCGGCTGACCATCCACTGAGGCCAGGTTTTTCATCTGCAACCTCCTGTTGCACTTGTTATGGGTGTAAAACATCTGCTTCTGGATAAGGGTCGCATGCGGAGTCACCGTCCGAGAGGAGCCATTACTAAGCTCACAGATGATTTTCACCATCTCTCCTACAGAAAAAAAAGGGGATTCAAAGGTGAGAAGATGTCCGTTTATACGAGTGTGTAAACACGACTATCTTGGAAGACTTGACAAGTGATTAGTGAGCAGGAATTTCTATCGAGTCTCCATTTATTTGCCAATAATAGACATGAGTAGGCTATCATTTTGTTCACCAGTCATGCGCTTCAACTCACAGGCACGCACACACAGCATTTCTAGCTAACATTCTGACACAATTATTCCCTTGTTCACAAAGAAAGACCCACTTCATAGACCAAATCTGGGTGCATACCAAAGTCTGCTGGTCTTGTAAAATACTAGCCTTGTGAACAAGAACTTACTGCTGCATTCCTGTTTCGTTTCACATCGTGCACGTAGAATGTGAGCTCACAAGGTCAGGATTGTTGAGGGCTAGTAAAATACAGCAATGTCAAAGATGAACAGTTTCAGGGTTGGAGCCCCTCTAAGGAAGTGTTTTTATTGTTCCAGTACTAGCTTCCTGAGTACTTGTACATCAAGCTGCCTAACGCTACAGAAACAGGAGATAGGCTCCTGCCCTTTGGGCCATTCGGGCTTGGACAAGGCTTACTTACCTGGGACAAAGCCTTTCCTCTCAGTGCAGACAGTCATTGAGATGGGACCTGAGGCACACCAGAGGCAACACAGGGTCTTGGTGTTGCTGCCTGCCAGAGGAGCCTGGAACAACATTTACATTACATTTTAGTCATTTAGCAGACGCTCTTATCCAGAGCGACTTACAGGAGCAATTAGGGTTAAGTGCCTTGCTCAAGGGCACATTAACGTCATTTAGCAGACGCTCTTAGCCAGAGCGACTCACAAATTGGTGCGTTCACCCTATAGCCAGTGGGATAACCACTTTACAATTTGGGGGGGGGATCAGGGTTCAACACACAGAGATCAGGGTTCAGGTTAACTGTCCTCCTTAACACGGACCGTGTACTGATCACAATGACTGCATCCCAAATGGCACCTTAGGGCCATTAGAGCTCTGGTCAAAAGTAGTGCACTATATATATGGAATAGGGTGCCATTTAGGAAACAAACAATGTTACAACTCTCTGCTCATACTGTTTGATTATTGATAGAGACTTAGTAATTATTCGGATTATATGTGATACTGATTATATGTGATACTTGTGTGAACGATATTGTGAAACATAGGCTACACATTGTATGGCTATGTGACAAATGCTGAAATTCTTTCTTCAACTCAAGCCAATCTAATATGAGTCATAGGCCTATATCAAAAGAGAATTAGGTGGATAACCTACATAAGGCAATTATAAGAGGATGACATTTAGCTCATTGACATTCAAGGTTGGCGTAGTGCCCAGGTAGGTTTAGATAGACAATGGGAGGACATGCCCTTACCAGAAGATGTGGTTGGTTGGCATCTATGTGGCTGGCAAAGTTGAACTCAGTCTCATACTCCTTGGCTAGATGCCATGGCCTGTGTATCTCCACCTTCATCGAGTAGATTATACTGCCATGCACCCCATGGAAAGAGGAGGGGAAGTTTCTGAATGAATGGAAACAAGTTTAATAATAATGGTCAGACCTTGAGTATACAACGTTGAATAAAACATACAAATACAGTAATAGACTTCATACACACCCTTGTGGGATTTGGCATGTGAATGGGTACACATGGGTTCCTGGTTGAAGTGTGGTGTTAGGGACCGCTGAAGGTGGAAAGCAAAACAGTTAATTTAAACACAACAAAACAGCTAGCTAGCTAGCTAGCTATGATTATAACTCCAATGTGACACACAGATACACTGACGCACACACACCTTTTAAATACACCGGTGTATCAGAATTCAGATTATGATGCATCTTTGTAAATAAGTAACAGTGTCGTTAGCTAAGTAATAACGTAGATACCGTTATTTTCTTGCATTACAATTTGAGAGAAGTTGAAGAATTCCAGCCTTGCCGAGTGGACTCGTCGTTGCCTTCTGCGTCGTCCTCTTCTTCCTCCGCCGCCTCCTTGTGTTGTCCACTGTACCTTTGCTTTTCCATTTAATGTCAATGTTATAGAACTGAGCTTTGTTTCCTTCGAAAGATCAAAGGAAATCTGACCTGCCATAAAGTCACCACTCGAGAAAGTCACTCTCGGATTAAAGGCGTTGAAATTTATAGTGAAATTTTTAAACGTTTCTCCAAACATTTTGTACAATAAAAATGGCTCTGTGAAGAAAAAGCAACAATTGTGGGTGTGTACTGTTTAGACCAGACTGCGCAAGCCCACGATATTCACACAGGGGCGTCTAGTGGTTCTTCTTGAATGGGAATTTTAACCCGTTCATGTCCCTTCAGTCAATCTAACTATTTAAAAAAACGTAGCTAGAACAATTGCAACCCGTAAGTTTTAGATATGATGGCGATTATTTGAGTGCTGTATGGTTTAGAGCAGGGGTGTCAAACGTCCGGCCCACGGGCCGGATCAGGCCCGCAAACGGGTTTAATCCGGCCCGCGAGATGATTTTGTAAAGTATAAAAATGAGCTGCAATTTTTCAATAAAAAAACTGCTGTTCCAATTGTGTCCACTGGATGGCGCAATAGCAATTGTGTTAAGCAAGCAAGCTGTTTATACCGGGGCAGAGCAAATAGGTCAAGCAAGTGCAGCCAGTCCGGATGAGCTACTTTGTTGTGCCCGCGATATTTATTACGGCTTCTACTTTTAACATTATGTGCTTTGGCACCCTCATTGCCCCAATATGTCTCTGTCAAAAAAGAGAAAAGTGGACGCAGAGTGTTCCAAGAAAAATTGTTATCCTTCTATTTATTCACGGAATTGAATGGGAAAGCTGTATGTTTGGTGTGTTCACAGCATGTTGCAGTGCTGAAAGAATATAACCTTCGTCGCTACTATGTGAGTCTTCATGCCGACAAATATGACAACTTTCAAGGACAGCGGAGAAGAGAGAAGGTGAATGAACTGTTGGCGGGTCTGAAGAAACAGCAGTCTGTGTTTACTCACAGCCGAGACATCAGTGGCGCTGCAGGGAAAGCTAGCTACCTCATTGCTAATGAAATCGCAGTGGCTTCAAAACCATTTAGTGAGGGTGAATTTGTAAAAACATGCATGATGAAGGCAGCGGAGATTGTGTGCCCTGAAAAGCACCAGGCTTTTGCAAATATCAGCCTGACAAGAAACGCAGTTGCAGACAGGATTTCCGATCTTTCAGTGGATTTGGACAGCCAGTTGAAGCAAAAAGTAAAGTAATTTATTGCGTTTTCGGTTGCAATTGATGAAAGCACGGACATTACAGATGTTGCACAACTGGCCATTTTCATCCGCAGAGTTGATGACACATTGACCATCACCGAGGAGTTCGTGGAGTTGGTGCCGATGACACATACAACGACAGCAGCTGATATTTTCACTGCACTCGTCAGCGCGCTGGACAGGGTCGGAGTGGACTGGTCCCGCGCTGTCAGCCTGGCTACAGATGGTGCGCCCTCAATGATCGGGAAAAAAGCAGGCGTTGTGACAAAGTTCAGAGAGAAAGTGCAATCTGCAAATGGAGGATGTGATTTTTGGACATTTCACTGTATTTTGCACCAGGAGGCTTTGTGTTGCAAGTCATTAAAGATGGATAACGTCATGAAGGTGGTCATCCAAACTGTTAATTTCATCCGATCCAGAAGCCTGAATCAACGTCAGTTTGACAGCCTTCTCAGAGAGAAAGACCACATCTATGGCCTGCCATACCACACTGAGATAAGATGGTTAAGCCGAGGTGCTGTGCTGAGGCGTTTCTTTGATTTATGAGAAGAAATTGAACAGTTCATGGAAGAAAAGGGCAAACCAGTGTTAGAATTTCATTCCGCAGAATGGATGCAGGACCTTGCATTTATGGTGGATGTTACAGAGCACCTGAATAACTTGAACAAACAGCTGCAAGGGTGCAACAAAGTTGCCATGCAGTATTATGACAGCATACGTTCTTTGAAGTTGAAGCTGTCATTGTGGGAGACGCAACTCGCCGGTGGTGATGCAGCTCACTTCCCCTGTCTGAAAAATGTGTGCGCGACCCAACATGTGGCAGACATGAAGCGGTTCAAAGATAAAATAACGGGACTGTTAAGGGAGTTTGAGCAACGCTTTCCGATTTTTGGTGAACTGGAGAAAGACTTCAACGTTTTTTGTTCGCCATTAACCGTGAATCCCTCTGATCTGCCCGTCAGCATCCAACTTGAAATAATACACTTGCAGTGTGACTCGGATTTGAAGGGCAAATTTGCCGCAGCTGGCTTGGACACATTTTATCAGAATCTCTTGCCAGGTTACCCCAACTTGACAGCCCTCGCTGCAAAACTGTTGTGCATGTTTGGAACCACATATCTTTGTGAGCAAGTTCTCTGTAATGAGCATAAATAAAACAAAGCTGCGCTCAAGGCTCACGCACAAGCACTTGAATCACATCTTGAAGTTGGCTGCCATTCAGGATGTGACGCCTGATATTGATGCGCTGGTGAAAGCTAAAAGATGCCAGGTATCAGGAGTCAAATAAACTATGCAACCCCACTTAAAGTGCTACATGAGACACCCTGATATAGTTCTGTGATCTGTGATATACTTCTGTGAATCACTGAGGCATTGTGTGTTTGTGTGTTGTTTGTCCTCAGAATTTCAAATAACTTGAGGTGTTTTATGATTAATAGTGATGTTGTGCTTTTGGACACACTGTCCTCAGGCTCCAGCTTTATGTTTATATGTTTTTATGTTGATGTGCTATTGTTTTTAATTGATTTTTTTTTATTTGTATATTTAACCTATTCTTGACTCTGTGGTTCTTGCACTTGTTTGGGGAACAGGATTTCATTATTTGTATCTACATTTCTGCCTGAGAAATGACACCCTGATATAGTTCTGTGATCTGTGAAACAGTTCTGTGAATCACTGAGGCATTGTGTGTTTGTGTGTTCTTTTTCTTTAGAATTTTCAAATAAACTTGAGGTGTTTTATGATTAATAGTGATGTTGTGCTTGTACTATTTTGGACACACTGTCCTCAGGCTCCAGCTTTATGTTTTATGTTGATAGTATTAAAACAAAGAAAACAATCTGAAGTTGTTGTTTTTAAGTTATATATACCATGATTTTACCGGTCCGGCCCACTTGGGAATAGATTTTCCTCCATGTGGCCCCTGAGCTAAAATGAGTTTGACACCCCTGGTTTAGAGATTCGAAAGTAATGAGATGTAGCCAAATTAATTAAGTTCAATTCACTAACTGCAATGACAGTTTAGCTACCGACAACTAATCTCTAAAATAGCAGTTTAGCTAGCTAAACAGCTTCACAATCGATCTACTCATCATTCATTCCACTGAGCGCAGCCCTTGAGTGAGTATTTTGAGGGAAACTTTTAAACCTCGCACGTGCAGGTCAATTTCTGTTGTCGTTAAACTAAGGTGGTTTGATTGGCTTTGTTTGTGCATGAAGAAAGCGACCACCTTTCTAGGCGATTGTTTGTGCACAGAGAAAGCGTGAAAGGTGTTGTCGCTTTCTCCATGCTCAAACAAAGCCAATTTGCTAACATGTTGTCAATTGGCCTGAAGCAGTGTCAACACCTGGGCGGTGATCAGTAAGGCACAATCCACAACGACAACATTCAGATAGAAATAGATCGGGCAGATATGCCTCTGCCATGTACAGTAGAGTAAGGAATCTTGTCAGGCCAGCTCAGTATTGCAGATAGAAATTCCATGCAGGCACTGAACAGGACTTACTTAACATGTCAGAGAGGCATGTCTGTTCTACACTATATACACTCAGTGGCCAGTTTATTAGGTACATCCACTAAAATGGTTAGCTCCTACAGAAAGTTGCCTTGGCTTGCTATATAAAGCAGGCAGACAGGCATTCAGTTACTGTACTATTGAAAGTTAGAATGGGGAAAAACTAGTGACCTAAGCGACTTTGAGCATGGCATGATCGTCGGTGCCAGGCGTGCTGGTTTCAGTATCTCAGAAACTGCTGGCCTCTTGGAATTTTCACTCGACAGTGTCTAGGGCCCTCAAACTCAACTCTGGACCTCGAAGCCAGTTCCACTGCATTGTTGCCCTCTAGTCAGGAACTGATTTAGACCTGGGACACCAGGTGGGTGCAATTAATTATCAGGTAGAACAGAAAACCAGCAGGCTCCAGACCTCGTAGGGTAAGAGCCGAATACCTCTGGTCTAGGGTTAACAGAGAATGGTGCGACCAACAAAAAACATCCAGTCAGCGGCAGTCCAGTGGGTGAAAACAGCTCGTTGATGAGAGGTCGAAGGAGAATGGCAAGAATTGTGCAAACTAAGAGGTGGGCCACAAACAGGCAAATAACCTCGCAGTACAACAGTTGTGTGCAGAACGGCATCTCGGAATGCACGACTTGTCGGTCCTTGTCACGGCTGGGCTATTGCAGCAGACGACCACACTGGGTTCCACTCCTATCAGCTAAAAACAAGAAGAAGTGGCTACAGTGAAGCGATCACCAACACTGGACAACAGTGGAGTGGAAAAACATTGCCTGGTCCGACGAAGTCAGGGTTTGGCGTAAGCAGCATGAGTCCCACTCCTGCCTGGTGTCAATGGGACAGGCTGGTGGTGTAATGGTGTGGGGAATGTTTTTCTGGCACACATTAGGTCCCTTGATACCAAATGAGCAACGTTTCCATGCCCCGAATAATTCAGGCTGTTCTGTAGGTAAAGGGGGTCTGACCCAGGACAAGATGGGTGTACCTAATAAACTGTCCATATAAGTTCCACAATATTGTGCCCAAGTAGCCTACTGAACTAAGGAACACAGTATGATTAAAAAACAGCCCCCCCCTCTTGCTTCTTCAGGTGTGTTCTCAGGCCAACCAGGAGGCGACAGGTGCTGCTTCTCCCAGCCCTCAGGTCAGAGAGACCTCCCAGGCAGGGCAGGACTCGCCGGGCCCGTGGAGTAGGAGGAGGCCACAGCCACTGCAGCCTTCTCCGCTTCAGTGTCATGTTAATGACGGTAAGACGCATGGTCACCAGCCAAACCAGCCTGGTCAGACGCTTACTCCCCTTCCTGTCCTGCCTGGAACGCATCGCTGTGGCAGCAGAGGGGTACACCACCAGTACTCCCTCCACCAATGCAAATGCTCCTTCTATGGTGTCTTCCTCCACTCATTCTGCCTTCGCCACCCCAATTACTGCCAGCAGTGCACCCTCTAACCCAGCTAATCCACCCAGGGCACTCTCCACCACCTCCCAGAACTCGCACAACAGGCGCCCGTCGATCCCTCATCCGTACCCAGACCAACCGCAGAATGGGCCTGTTTCGTATCATTGAGAGCCATCTGTCCAGACGAGGCTCCCTCCATGAGAGGGCCAGATGAGAGCTCTGAGGGATTCTGATGGGGCTGCTGGTTCTGTTTTCTATGTTGCCCACCTTGTTTTTGTTAACCTGTTCCTTGGTTTGTTTTAATAAATGCCACCTCCAAATGTAGATGGGTTTGACAGTTTTGTTGAGCTGCTAGCATTGCTGGCTGCACATGCAGTATTATCCGATCCCAGCATTGTTGATTTTTTTCTTAAATGTACATATTCATTCCCCTTACAGTACATATCATTTTCATGTAGGTTCATACTGTAAAAGAGACGTCCTACTCCAATTCCTTTCCCTGGTGATATAAAATAAAAACAATGTTTCCTGTAGCCTTAGTAATAATTGCAGACTATTCCTCAATGGTTAATGATAATTGTTTGGTCCAGTGAAAGCACTGACTCTGCACTATAAGGCATTGGTTATTTTTGGTTATTGTTATTTGACGCTGTGGCACTGGGTCTTTACAAATTACATAGTGCTGCTGTACAAGCCAAGCACTGGGCCTCTAATGGTAATGGTGTTTAATGCAGTGCTACAACACTCATTCTTCTGAGCCAGACTCTGACTCCTCATGTAGATACTGCTCTGTCCTCTCGGCAGGTTTGGTGCCCATCGTCTAACTATAAAGACAGACAACCATCGCTAATGGACAACATCACATGGTTATATTTGCTGAGCAATGCATTGCAAGAGATTGGGGAAGATACCCCACTGAGGTAAAGGACGGGAGAGAGTTAATCTGTTAATTGCTTTCTGTTATTATATGCATCTGTCAATGTCAAAATGGACATCAAATGTGATTTATAAACCAAATCATTTGTATACTATTGCTTTACTTAAAAGGTTACAAGGTATATTATACTGGTGATTACTTTTATGTTAACTTATTAATTTGTTAGTTCCTGACATAAAATATATTTTTGACTTGATTTTTGTCAATTAATTTGTGGAAGAGTGTTGCACAGAGCACATTCAGAGATGGTGACAACTGTTATTTTCTTGCCACTAGATGGTGATAGTTCCTTTTCTATTGTATGATGTTCAGCGGTTGATCTGAGTAGCTCAACGAAGACAACTAATGCTGCGTTCATAACCAAGTGGGAAGGTGGTATTTACCGCAGACGACTGGGTAAAAATCCACTTGAACGTCCCTCCAACTCGTAGTTACTTGTGGGAAACTAGTCTATCATCCCTGAGCTCCGACTTCTCCCACATCCTGACCTCTAATGTCACCTACTAAGGAAATGACCTCGATAACAGCATTTTCGGCAGTTAAACATAACAAAACATTATTTATAAAAATCAATCTATTGATATGATTTTTGAACATTATAATTTTTTTTACAAGCATGATAGCTGTACTTTTAGTTTATGGTTGACTGAGCTTGTTGGCCATTAGCCAATTGGCGTTTCTCAATTAGTTAAAAGCACGTGTATGTAACTGGTATTTACCCCTTGGTTATGAACGCAGCATGCATCATAGGTTGTCATCCTTTTAGACTGGAGTCATGCTATAAATCTGTGCAGGAAGCAATGAGGCACACACAGTCACTTTCATTGTGCGGTTGTTGAACAATGAATGTGTTTAATCTTAAAGGGAGCCTATCGGTAACATTTTAACCACTTTAAATGTCAATATCTTCCATTTCAGATATCAAGCTTCAGAAGTGTTTTCAAAGCTTCACTTTGCACTCTGGTTTTAAGAGAGAATACAATCTCCACAATGTTGAAAATGGTCTATTAGAAAAACACTTCTAGGACATACAATTCTAGGACATTTATAGGACATAAAATCACTTGACACAAGTTTACTTGGACCACATATCTTTCCATTCCCACTGTCTCGTTCTTTCATGATGAACTTAGCAGAGAGAAATCGACTGCCAGCGCTCTTGTCTTCACGATGGGTGTGTCCCAAATGACACCCTATTCACTACTTATATATTAGTGCACTACTTTTCACCAGTGCCCATAGGTCAAAGGAAGGGTACTAGATAGGGAATAGGGAGCCATTGAATCTTTCTCATTGGGGCAGTGAAGTACAACACTTTGAACAATTGACTTGTCAGTGGTCATGCCGGGCTGTGTAAATGTATTGAGGCCATGCGTTACAAGACGTAGAGCATATCTTGGTCTTGTAACAATGAGATTTCATAGATGGTTATCGTACCACACTGCATGGCTCACTGCTCAATGCTGTCAGAACATTGTACCTTGACAGTTACACACTGTCCCCTCTGCTCATAAGTCATGGCTCTGTTTTTGTGTCCTCTTAAGCAAAGGAGAAGGATGAGGGCCTTCAAATACAGCTGTATCGAAATATTTTTATATACAGTACCAGTCAAATGTTTGGACACACCTACTCATTCAAGGGTTTTTCTTTATTTTAACTATTTTCGACATTGTAGAATAATAGTGAAGACATCAAAACGATGAAATAACACACATGGAATCATGTAGTAAACAAAAAAGTGTTAAACAAATTAAAAAATATTTTATATTTGAGATTCTTCAAAGTAGCCACCCTTTGCCTTGATGACAGCTTTGCACACTCTTGGCATTCTCTCAACCAGCTTCATGAAGTAGTCACCTGGAATGCATTTCAATTAACAGGTGTGCCTTGTTAAAAGTTAATTTGTGGAATTTATTTCCTTCTTAATGTGTTTGAGCGAATCAGTTGTGTTGTGACAAGGTAGGGGTGGTATACAGAAGATAGATTTTACCTATTTGGTAAAAGATCAAGTCCATATTATGGCAAGAACAGCTCAAATAAGCAAAGAGAAACGACAGTCCATCATTACTTTAAGACATGAAGGTCAGTCAATCCAGAACATTTCAAGAAAGTTTCTTCAAGTGCAGTCACAAAAACCACCAAGCGCAATAATGAAACTGGCTCTCATGAGACCCGCCACGGGAAAGGAAGACCCAGAGTTACCTCTGCTGCAGTGGATAAGTTCATTCGAGTTACCAGCCTCAGAAATTGCAGCCCAAATAAATGCTTCACAGAGTTCAAGTAACAGACACATCTCAACATCAACTGTTCAGAGGAGACTGCGTGAATCAGACCTTCATGGTTGAATTGCTGCAAAGAAACCACTACTTAAGGACACCAATAAGAAGAAGAGACTTGCTTGGGCCAAAAAACACGAGCAATGGACATTAGACTGGTGGAAATCTGTCCTTTGGTCTGATGAGTCCAAAATTGAGATTTTTGGTTCCAAGGCCATGTCTTTGTGAGATGCAGAGTAGGTGAACGGATGATCTCCGCATTTGTGGTTCCCACCGTGAAGCATGGAGGTGGGGGGGCTTTGCTGTTGACACTGTCTGTGATTTATTTAGAATTCAAGGCACACTTAACCAGCATGGCTACCACAGCATTCTGCTGCGATACACCATCCCATCTGGTTTGCGCTTACTGGGACTATCATTTGTTTTTCAACAGGACAATGACCCAACACACCTCTAGGCTGTGTAAGGGCTATTTGACCAAGAAGGAGAGTGATGGAGTGCTGCATCAGATGACCTGGCCTCCACAATCACCCGACCTCAACCCAATTGAGATGGTTTGGGATGAGTTGGACTGCAGAGTGAAGGAAAAGCAGCCAACAAGTGCTCAGCATATGTGGGAACTCCTTCAAGACTGTTGGAAAAGCATTCCAGGTGAAGCTGGTTGAGAGAATGCCAAGAGTGTGCAAAGCTGTCATCAAGGCAAAGGGTGGATACTATGAAGAATCTAAAATATATTTTGATTTGTTTAACACTTTTTTTACTACATGATTCCATATGTGTTATTTTTGATGTCTTCACTATTATTCTACAATGTAGAAAATAGCAAAAAATAAAGAAAAACCCTTGAATGAGTTGGTGTGTCCAAACTTTTGACTGGTACTGTATATACTGTATATATGAGGAAAAACATCTTCAAGATTATCCCAAACCCATCTCAAAGAGACATTCAACATAAGAGCAAGTTGTCATCACTAATTGAGGAAAGCGCCTTTCCCTGGTGAATTCCCTTGAATTGTCCATTAGAGGTGATGACTCCTCTTGATCCTTTTTATCGCAATACACACATAAATAGTGGAGAATAAAAAACATGTTTCAAGTTTAAATTGAACAGAGGGTTGCAGTGACTCAATCCCACTGGCATTCTCAACAGAGTGATCATGACCACCCTCGCTCCACCAGGTGGTCCTCTGCCATGATTGGGCATCGTTCACAAACGCTTGTTAGGACAAGATGGCCAGTTGTTGGGAGTTAAGAGGAGGAGTTTTGACTGACCACGTCCTCAGAGTTGTTCCTGGTCTCCTGGCCAGGGCTACAGTGGGGAAAAAAAGTATTTAGTCAGCCACCAATTGTGCAAGTTCTCCCACTTAAAAAGATGAGAGAGGCCTGTAATTTTCATCATAGGTACACGTCAACTATGACAGACAAATTGAGGAAAAAAAATCCAGAAAATCCCATTGTAGGATTTTTAATGAATTTATTTGCAAATTATGGTGGAAAATAAGTAATTGGTCACCTACAAACAAGCAAGATTTCTGGCTCTCACAGACCTGTAACTTCTTCTTTCAGAGGCTCCTCTGTCCTCCACTCGTTACCTGTATTAATGGCACCTGTTTGAACTTGTTATCAGTATAAAATACACCTGTCCACAACCTCAAACAGTCACACTCCAAACTTCACAATGGCCAAGACCAAAGAGCTGTCAAAGGACACCAAAAACAAAATTGTAGACCTGCACCAGGCTGGGAAGACTGAATCTGCAATAGGTAAGCAGCTTGGTTTGAAGAAATCAACTGTGGGAGCAATTATTAGGAAATGGAAGACATACAAGACCACTGATAATCTCCCTCGATCTGGGGCTCCACGCAAGATCTCACCCCGTGGGGTCAAAATGATCACAAGAACGGTGAGCAAAAATCCCAGAACCACACGGGGGGACCTAGTGAATGACCTGCAGAGAGCTGGGACCAAAGTAACAAAGCCAACCATCAGTAACACACTACGCCGCCAGGGACTCAAATCCTGCAGTGCGAGACGTGTCCCCCTGCTTAAGCCAGTACATGTCCAGGCCCGTCTGAAGTGCATTTGGATGATCCAGAAGAGGATTGGGAGAATGTCATATGGTCAGATGAAACCAAAATATAACTTTTTGGTAAAAACTCAACTCGTCATGTTTGGAGGACAAAGAATGCTGAGTTGCATCCAAAGAACACCATACCTACTGTGAAGCATGGGGTTGGAAACATCATGCTTTGGGGCTGTTTTTCTGCAAAGGGACCAGGACGACTGATCCGTGTAAAGGAAAGAATGAATGGGGCCATGTATCGTGAGATTTTGAGTGAAAATCTCCTTCCATCAGCAAGGGCATTGAAGATGAAACGTGGCTGGGTCTTTCAGCATGACAATGATCCCAAACACACCGCCCGGGAAACGAAGGAGTGGCTTCGTAAGAAGCATTTCAAGGTCCTGGAGTGGCCTAGCCAGTCTCCAGATCTCAACCCCATAGAAAATCTTTGGAGGGAGTTGAAAGTCTGTGTTGCCCAGCGACAGCCCCAAAACATCACTGCTCTAGAGGAGATCTGCATGGAGGAATGGGCCAAAATACCAGCAACAGTGTGTGAAAACCTTGTGAAGACTTACAGAAAACGTTTGACCTGTGTCATTGCCAACAAAGGGTATATAACAAAGTATTGAGAAACTTTTGTTATTGACCAAATACTTATTTTCCACCATCATATGCCAATAAATTCATTAAAAATCCTACAATGTGATTTTCTGGATTTTTTTTTCTCATTTTGTCTGTCATAGTTGACGTGTACCTATGATGAAAATTACAGGCCTCTCTCATCTTTTTAAGTGGGAGAACTTGCACAATTGGTGGCTGACTAAATACTTTTTTTCCCCACTGTACATCTCGAATTCTCCACCCTTTTCCAAAAGTGTACACTTGCAACTTCCATCACTGATTTAGAAGCATGGGATTAGTTTAAGCATTGGCTGGAGGGAGTGTCCACTGTTGTAAAATCCATGTGAGAAAGGCTGTGTTTTTCTCCATGTCCAATATTGTTTTTATGACTCCACATTCTGTTTTACGTGACCCATATCAGATTCACGGATTCCCACTGATGTAGCCTCTAAAATAGTGCACAGGTGCAATGTTTGTCACTTTTCCTTATTTTTTTGAAGGGGGTGATTGTCGTGGTAATGATTTTATTTTTTGAGCGTCCAGACTGAGGTCCCTATGAAACATCAGAATTGTATCAGGATTGAGAAATGTGGCCTAAATCCGAATTCAAAAGATCAGATTCCATGTGGTTTTTCTTGTTTACACATTCAGGAAGAAATCTGATGGGTATGTGATACGCAAATACATTGGACTTGGGTTGCGATGGAGAATCAGGACTCAGCCCAGGTCACATGGTCAGCCCTATCACAAGAGAACCAAGGATGGTTAATTGAAGCATAAACCTGGGATTGGGGGTATCCCTTCGTTTTTGGATGGATTGGGGGTATCCCTTAGTTTTTGGATGGATTTTCAATATCAAAAGATTGTTACTCTAGGTAAAACCTCACTATTTGTACATGATTAACACCTGAAAAGTTGGATTATTTCAGCTGGGTTCACTTTCCTTGCCTCAGTACATAACATTCCACTGTTAGTAAGAGTGGAAAATTGAGGGCCTTTGATTTGCTTTGAGGGGGCTTAATTCCACTCAATGAGAGGTTTTCAGTAACAGTGGAGGGTAGAAATCTGTATCAAAGGTACCTAAGCTTTGTACGCAGGGACTAATCCGGGAGCAAGGGGATCCGGCTGGTTTGAAAGTAGAAGTCTATTTGTTGTGGGCGAGTGTTTGGCACGCTCTGCTACAAGGCTCCTGCTCCCAGGCAACGGGACCTTTGACTACATACTTTACACACACATACACAGGCGGACACACACACACACACCCACACTCTCTTGTGGCTGTGGCATTTATAATGAGCTTTGACTTCAGCTGTCTCTAAAAAGGGCACCCTATCAGGTTAATCCTGCTACACACACACACACACCTATCTATCTATCCATCCATCTGTCTCTCTATCTGTAGTATCACATTGCATAGTCTAAAGTTGATCATCCAGACATTATTGATGTGGTGGTTGGTGTGTATCTGCTTTGGATTTCACCTACTAGGTTTGAGGTAAATAGAATCACAATCTCTAAGGTTTTCCTTGGCATTTCTTCCTAGTTTAGTTTGTTTTGTAGGCTATTATCTAAGGATGTTTGATACCTTTGTCATTGTGATAGTGTTATTGTCTATAGGCCAGTCTTCTCCATTCTGTACCTACAGTAAGAGCTTACGTAGAAGCACTGATAAACAAACCTTATAATGAGGTACCAGGTGTTCTGTCCTACCTCTTTCTCTCGTTAGAGCGGTGACGTGTCTCTACCCATTTTCCGTTTACCTGGCAATTTTCATGTGACATACAGGCATTCCAATGTACTGTAATTGCACAGGGAGAGAGAGAAGAGCAAGTGAGAGAGGAGACGTAATATAAAAATGAATTAATTCCATATTAAAATATCTCAACAATATTTGTGCCGTTTCATTTCAGTTTAGGCCAACTGAACTGTATTTCATACTCAGAAGAATATGCATGTCCTCCTATATACAACCCAGGCATAAAGAGAGCTCATTCAGAAATGTCTCAATTAAAAGCAGAGTAAGAAACCACAGAGGATAAGCTGAATTATTGATCTCTTGTTTCTCCGTACTGCCTCTCTCCTCTTGTTAATCGACAGGTTCAGGCCTGGTGACATTGAGGATCTCCTCTGGTAGTGCACTGCTGCCATTTGCAATTCAGATGGAGGGCTGAAGGAGAGGAGGAGAGGGGGAAATGGGGAAAGAATGAGTGGGATGAAGAGGAAAGATATAGCACAGGGAGGAGTGAGAGAGGAAAGAAGTGGAAAAGGGAAACCAGGCAGAGAAGAGGTAGAGGTTCAAAGCAACTGTAAATAATAGGCCTACGTATTGTGACGTGGAATCTACGTAGAAAATACATTGGATTTGAAAAACGTCTATTGTTTTGAGGGTGAAATTTCATCATGGTAACCAAATCTCAACATAGACAAATCTTGTATAAAATATGTTGAATTTGTACCTTTAAAACAACGTCAGATCTTCAATGTTATATCCACTATCAGAAAGAAAAAATGTCTGGGCAGCACCTCCTACTGGAGAATTGATCTATTTACAACTATTAATTTGGTCTACTATCCAGGGTTTTAACTAAGCTCTGCCCTGCTTCACTATGATATTTGTCACTGGCTATTACCAATGTGCTATCGTGAGAATGATTGGAGAGAGAGCTCCACTTCTAAAACTAAATAGATTCACTGTTGCTATCGAAGTCATTCCAAAGGGTAGGTTTTGTGTTTGGTTATCAATGCAACCAAATATCAACATGTGTCTTCTGCTTGGATAGTTCCATCTGTGCCACTAACTTAGTCTGGCTTTAATTCCAGTTTGTCTACAAATTAATAATTGATATGTTGGATTCACGTCTCCATCTCAACCAAAAATCTAAGTTGAAAAATGTGACTAAATCAAATCAAACTTTATTTAAAGTGCATTTAAAGTTTGATTTGATTTAGTCCTATTCTTTAACTTTGATTTTTGGTTGAGATGGAGATGTGAATCCAACATATCAATTACTGTGTGGAGCCTTTTCTGTCCCCAGGGAATATCACTTCTTATTTATTGTAAAATATTGTAAAATGTGGATTCCAAAAGGCTTTAAATATGTCAGGTTACCTTAAAAACACAAAAAGGGAATTGTATGCATTTGTAACACTTTCTGTGAATGTAGGTGTTTTTTCCATGTCCCGGGTGTTATTCATACATTTCCACGAGAAATATAAGTCATAAAATATATGGGTGGGTTAACTGCCTTGCTCAGGGGCAGAACTACAGATTTTTACCTTGTCAGCTCGGAGATTCAATCCAGCAATCTTTCAGTTACTGGCCCAAAGCTCCTACCCGCCAGGCTACCTATGAGGTGTATACTTTTGTTTCAAAGTAGATTTGTTTAAGAATACCAAGAATCACTCTGTTTGATCCTGATTTAGCCCACTGCAGTAAAAGGTGAATGTAATCTCAACTGCAATCCAGGTCATTTGGTTCTGCTATTAGATGAAGCACAATAACACATCTTTGTATAACTAAACAAAATATCTGACATTGTTTTTCCATTGGAATTTGGTTGTGCTTTTAGATGGTTGAAAGCATAGTGATGAACACATTGGATATTCAACTAACTTTTGGCTGTCTTTTTGAGTGGGTGAATATAGCTTGTAATCTCATTAAGGAACGTCTCAACCAAATATTACCCAATTATCCACCTTGATATTACATGGTGTGCCAATTGGGCTGTGCTCAACAACTGGAGATGAGGTGCTGTGTAAAATAAGTGGATAATGCATATACTAAGTATACCAAATATTAGGAACACCTTCCTAATATTGAGTTGCACCCCCCCGTTCGCTCTCAGAACAGCCTCAATTCGTCGAGGCATGGACTCTACAAGGTGTCGAAAGCGTTCCACAGGGATGCTGGTCCATGTTGACTCCAATGCTTCCCTTGGTTGAGTCAAGTTGGCTGGATGTCCTTTGGGTGGTGGACCATTCTTGATACACATGGGAAACGGTTGAGAGTGAAAAACCCAGCAGTGTTGCAGTTCTTGACACAAACCGGTACGCCTGGCACCTACTACCATACCCTGTTTAAAGGCACTGAAATCTTCTGTCTTGCCCATTCACCCTCTGAATGGCACACATACACAATCCATGTCTCAATTGTCTCAAGGCTTAAAAATCATTATTTAACCTGTCTGCTCCCCTTCATCTACACTGATTGAAGTGGATTTAACAAGTGACATCAATAAGGGATCATAGCTTTCACCTGGATTCACCTGGTCAGTCTATGTCATGGAAAGAGCAGACATAGACTTTATTAAGATACAGTTTAAAAACAGTTAAACAAATTTCATAATTGAAAAAGAGGCAATGAAAGGGTTAACCCTGTCAGATTTGTGCAGTTCTGTGCCTTAGCACTCACCCAAGGAATTCCTACAGCAAAACAGGAAGCCACAGAGAGAACAGTTGGCAACCTTAATCTGGTGCAGATCCTTTGATAACACTTTCTTCTCCTTAAACCTTGCTGGTGAGGGCTCTGCTAGAAACAAGCTCTGTCGAAAGACCGAACAACTAGTCCTCTATGTCATTTTCTACTGATCTTCACTAAGAAATGGTTTAGAATCAAGAATAAAACACTAAGCTGAATCGTCTCTCTCTCTCTCTACCCATCTCCCTTTCCAACTATTCCTCCCCCCTCTCTCTTTCACACACACACACACACACACATACACACACACACACACACACACACACACACACACACACACACACACACACACACACACACACACACACACACACACACACACACACACACACACACACACACACACAGTGCAGATTACTATCCATGCAAAAACTTGCTATAACCACCACCATGTCTCTCCAGACCACAGAAACCCTTGTTTTCCACCAGTAGGCCTAAGTGTGTGTGTGTGTGTGTGTGTGTGTGTGTGTGTGTCTCCCCAGCCAAAGCCTGTTCATCTTATCCAGTGCCACTGCAACGTAATATTGAAACAATGAGAAAAAGGCTCTTTGGGGTTTCCTGAAAAGCCTATTGCATCATGAAGTCAGGGTGAAAGAATCTGAACATTAAATGCGCCGACGTGGTTCGTGGTTCGCCCGCTCTCTCTGCGGTCCAGCTGTAAAAGCCCATACTGTCTCTATGATGTCATAACCACAGCCGTAACACCACTGCTAATGAGAGTGAGACTGGCACACACACACACACACACACACACACCCACACACTGTAACCTTTAACCACGCACTAGTCATGTCTGAAGTTTGAATAACATGCTACTATGACAACTGAAGTGCTGTATAGAGAGTTACCTTGGTAAACTCGTCAGGCTAAATCCTCCCTCAGCAATTACCGTTCACCTTCCAAAGACCTTGAAGAGGAGGAGAGCAACACTCTCACTTTTAACAGGAGCAGTGAGGCGTGAACGCACTGACACTGTGTTGTGAACATGAGTTGAGTCTGTTCAATTGTGTTGTAAGAAGTTGTTCAATAGCTTAGAAGTTCTCAATGTTTGTTGGGTCTTGTTAGTTGGTAGAGAAAGCTCCGGTACCGCTTGCCGTGCGGTAGCAGAGAGAACAGTCTATGACTAGGGTGGCTGGAGTCCTTAACAATTTTTAGGGCCTTCCTCTGACACCGCCTGGTATAGAGGTCCTGGATGGCAGGAAGCTTGGCCCCAGTGACGTAATGGGCCGTACGCACTACCCTCTGTAGTGCCTTGCGGTCGGAGGCCGAGCAGTTGCCATACCAGGCAGTGATGCAACCAGTCAGGATGCTCTCGATGGTGCAGCTGTATAACTTTTTGAGGATCTGAGGACCCATGCCAAATCTTTTCAGTCGCCTGAGGGGGAATAAGCTTTGTCGTGCCCGCTTCACGACTGTCTTGGTGTGTTTGGACCATGATAGTTTGGTGATGTGGACACCAAGGAACTTGAAGCTCTCAACCTGCTCCACTACAGCCCCGTCGATGAGAATGGGAGTGTGTTCGGTCCTCCTTTTCCTGTAGTCCACAATAATTTCCTTTGTCTTGATCACATTGAGGGAGAGGTTGTTATCCTGGCAACACACGGCCAGGTCTCTGACCTCCTCCCTATAGGCAGTCTCGTTGTTGTCGGTGATCAAGCCTACCACTGTTGTGCCGTCGGCAAACTTAATGATGGTGTTGGAGTCGTGCCTGGCAATGCAGTCATGGGTGAACAGGGAGTACATGAGAGGACTGAGCACGCACCCCTGAGGGGCCCCCATGTTGAGGATCAGCGTGGCAGATGTGTTGTTACCTACCCTTACCACCTGGGGGCGGCCCATCAGGAAGTCCAGGATCCAGTTGCAGAGGGAGGTGTTTAGTCCCAGGGTCCTTCGTTTGTGATGAGCTTTGAGGGCACTATGGTGTTGAACGCTGAGCTATAGTCAATGAATAGCATTTTCACATATTTATTTATTTTTGTCATTTAGCAGACGCTCTTATCCAGAGCGACTTACAGGAGCAATTAGGGCGAAGTGCCTTGCTCAAGGGCACATCGACAGATTTTTCACCTAGTCGGCTCAGGGATTAGAACCAGCGACCTTTCGGTTACTGGCACAACGCTCTTAACCACTAAGCTACCTGCCGCATAGGTGTTCCTTTTGTCCAGGTGGGAAAGGGCAGTGTGGAGTGCAATAGAGATTGCATCATCTGTGGATCTGTTGGGGCGGTATGCAAATTGGAGTGGGTCTAGGGTTTCTGGGATAATGGTGTTGATGTGAGCCATGACCAGCCTTTCAAAGCACTTCATGGCTACAGACGTGAGTGCTACGGGTCTGTAGTCATTTAGGCAGGTTACCTTAGTGTTCTTGGGCACAGGGACTATAGTGGTCTGCTTGAAACATGTTGGTATTACAGACTCAGTCAGGGACAGGTTGAAAATGTCAGTGAAGACACTTGCCAGTTGGTCAGCGCATGCTCGGAGTACACGTCCTGGTAATCCGTCTGGCCCTGCGGGCTTGTGAATGTTGACCTGTTTAAAGGTCTTACTCACATCGGCTACGGAGAGCGTGATCACACAGTCATCCGGAACAGCTGATGCTCTCATGCATGCTTCAGTGTTGCTTGCTTCGAAGTGAGCATAGAAGTAATTTAGCTCGTCTGGTAAGCTCGTGTCACTGGGCAGCTCGCGGCTGTGCTTCCCTTTGTAGTCTGTAATAGTTTGCAGGCCCTGCCACATCTGACGAGCGTCAGAGCTGGTGTAGTACGATTCAACCTTAATCCTGTATTGACGCTTTGCCTGTTTGATGGTTCATCGGAGGGCATAGCGGGATTTCTTATAAGCGTCCGGGTTAGAGTCCCTCTCTTTGAAAGTGGCAACTCTACCCTTTAGCTCAGTGCGGATGTTGCCTGTAATCCATGGCTTCTGGTTGGGGTATATACGTACGGTCACTGTCGGGACAACGTCATCGATGCACTTATTGATGAAGCCAGTGACTGATGTGGTGTACTCCTTAATGCCATCGGAAGAATCCCGCAACATATTCCAGTCTGTGCTAGCAAAACAGTCCTGTAGCTTAGCATTTGCGTCATCTGACCACTTCTTTATTGACCGAGTCACTGGTGCTTCCTGCTTTATCTTTAGCTTGTAAGCAGAATTATGGTCAGATTTGCCAAATGGAGGGCGAGGGAGAGCTTTGTAGTAAAGGTGGTCTAGAGTGTGTTTTCCTCTAGTTGCACATTTAACATGCTGGTAGAAATGAGGTAAAACGGATTTAAGTTTCCCTACATTAAGTCCCCGGCCACTAGTCCCCGGCCTCTGGATGAGCGTTTTCCTGTTTGCTTATGACCTTATGGCCTTATACAGCATCGGTTTGTGGTGGTAAATAGACAGCTACGAAACATATAGATGAAAACTATATTGGTAAATAGTGTGGTATACAGCTTATCATGTGATACTCTACCTCAGGCGAGCAAAACGTCGAGACTTCCTTAATATTAGATTTCGTGCACCAGCTGTTGTTTACAAATATACACAGACCGTCACCCCTTTTTTACCGGAGGCAGCTGTTCTATCTTGCCGATGCAGCGTAAACCCTGCCAGCTGTATGTTATCCATGTTGTCGTTCAGCCACGACTCGGTGAAACATAAGATATTACAGTTTTTAATGTCCCGTTGGTAGGATATCCGTGATTGTAGTTTGTCTATTTTGTTATCCAATGGTTGTACGTTGGCTAATAGGACTGATGGTAGATGCAGATTACCCACTCGCCGTCAGATCCTTACAAGGCACCCCGACCTATGTCCCCGATATCTCTGTCTATTTCTCCTGCGAATGACAGGGATTTGGGCCTTTTCGGGTGTCTGAAGTAAATCCTTTGCGCCCAAATCGTTAAAGAAAAAATCTTCGTCCAGTACGAGGTGAGTAATCGCTGTCCTGATATCCAGAAGCTCTTGTCGGTCATAAGAGACGGTGGCAGAAACATTATGTACAAAATAAGTTACAAATAAGGCGAAAAAACACACACAATAGCACAATTGGTTAGGAGCCCGTAAAACGGCAGCCATCTCCTCCGGCGCCATTATGTGAGATCTACATGTTTTTCTGTATATAATCCAGAGCTGTACCAACTCTAGAGTAAATTTTACTTTTATGTTATGCAAGTGCCATTTTGGCTTACTTACAGTGCCTTCAGAAAGTATTCACACCCCTTGACCTTTTTCACATTTTGTTGTGTTACAGCCTGAATTTAAAATGGATTGAATTGAAATGTTGTGTCACTGGCCTACACACAATACCCCATCATTTCAAAGTGGAATTATGTTTTTAGACATTTTTTGATATTCATAAAAAATGAAAAGCTGAAATGTATTGAGTCAATAGGTATTCAACCCCTTTGTTATGGCAAGCCTAAAGAAGTTCAGGAGTAAAAATGTGCTGAATGATTACCTGATCTCTGTACCCCACACATACCATTATCTGTAAGGTTCCTCAGTCGAGCAGTGAATTTCAAACACAGATTCAACCACATAGGCCAGGAAGGTTTTCCAATGCCTCGCAAAGAAGGGCACCTATTGGTCGAACTGTAAAAAAAAAAAAAAAGCAGACATTGAATATCCCTTTGAGCATGGTAAAGTTATTAATTACACTTTGGATGGTGAATTAATATAACCAGTCACTACAAAGATACAGGCATCCTTCCTGTATCCATGTTATGGGTATGCTTGTCATCGGCAAGGACTGGGGAGTTTTTCAGGATAAAAAGAAAAGGAAAATAGCTAAACACAGGCAAAATCCTAGAGGAAAACCTGGTCTGCTTTACAACAGACACTGGGAGACAAATTCACCTTTCAGCAGGACAATAACCTAAAACACAAGGCCAAATATACACTGGAGTTGCTTACCAAGGCAACATTTAATGTTCCTGAGTGGCCTAGGTACAGTTTTCACTTAAACCGGCTTGAAAATCTATGGCAAGACTTGAAAATGGCTGAGCTTGAAGAATTAAAAAAAGAATAATGTGCAAATATTGGACAATCCAGGTGTGCAAAGCTCTTAGAGTCTTACCCAGAAAGCGATTACAGCTGTCAAATGTGATGCTAACATGTATTGACTCAGAGGTGTGAAAACGTATTTCATTTTCAACTAATTTGCTAATATTTCTAAAAACATAATTTCACTGTCCTTATGGGGTGTTGTGTGTAGATGGGTGAGAAGAAAAATCAATTTAATCAATTTTAAATTTAGGCTGTAATACAGTGGGGGAAAAAAGTATTTAGTCAGCCACCAATTGTGCAAGTTCTCCCACTTAAAAAGATGAGAGAGGCCTGTCATTTTCATCATAGGTACAGGTCAACTATGACAGACAAAATGAGAAAAAAAAATCCAGAAAATCACATTGTAGGATTTTTTATGAATTTATTTTCAAATTATGATGGAAAATAAGTATTTGGTCAATAACAAAAGTTTCTCAATACTTTGTTATATACCCTTTGTTGGCAATGACACAGGTCAAACGTTTTCTGTAAGTCTTCACAAGGTTTTCACACACTGTTGCTGGTATTTTGGCCCATTCCTCCATGCAGATCTCCTCTAGAGCAGTGATGTTTTGGGGCTGT
Organism: Coregonus lavaretus; assembly: GCF_964263955.1. Classification (NCBI taxonomy): domain Eukaryota; kingdom Metazoa; phylum Chordata; class Actinopteri; order Salmoniformes; family Salmonidae; genus Coregonus; species Coregonus lavaretus. Next base: position 28,066,132 of record NC_140004.1, on the reverse strand, counting down.
CGCTGGGCAACACGGACTTTCAACTCCCTCCAAAGATTTTCTATGGGGTTGAGATCTGGAGACTGGCTAGGCCACTCCAGGACCTTGAAATGCTTCTTACGAAGCCACTCCTTCGTTGCCCGGGCGGTGTGTTTGGGATCATTGTCATGCTGAAAGACCCAGCCACGTTTCATGTTCAATGCCCTTGCTGATGGAAGGAGGTTTTCACTCAAAATCTCACGATACATAGCCCCATTCATTCTTTCCTTTACACGGATCAGTCGTCCTGGTCCCTTTGCAGAAAAACAGCCCCAAAGCGTGATGTTTCCACCCCCATGCTTCACAGTAGGTATGGTGTTCTTTGGATGCAACTCAGCATTCTTTGTCCTCCAAACACGACGAGTTGAGTTTTTATCAAAAAGTTATATTTTGGTTTCATCTGACCATATGACATTCTCCCAATCCTCTTCTGGATCATCCAAATGCACTCTAGCAAACTTCAGACGGGCCTGGACATGTACTGGCTTAAGCAGGGGGACACGTCTGGCACTGCAGAATTTGAGTCCCTGGCGGCGTAGTGTGTTACTGATGGTAGGCTTTGTTACTTTGGTCCCAGCTCTCTGCAGGTCATTCACTAGGTCCCCCCGTGTGGTTCTGGGATTTTTGCTCACCGTTCTTGTGATCATTTTGACCCCATGAGGTGAGATCTTGCATGGAGCCCCAGATCGAGGGAGATTATCAGTGGTCTTGTATGTCTTCCATTTCCTAATAATTGCTCCCACAGTTGATTTCTTCAAACCAAGCTGCTTACCTATTGCAGATTCAGTCTTCCCAGCCTGGTGCAGGTCTACAATTTTGTTTCTGGTGTCCTTTGACAGCTCTTTGGTCTTGGCCATAGTGGAGTTTGGAGTGTGACTGTTTGAGGTTGTGGACAGGTGTCTTTTATACTGATAACAAGTTCAAACAGGTGCCATTAATACAGGTAACGAGTGGAGGACAGAGGAGCCTCTTAAAGAAGAAGTTACAGGTCTGTGAGAGCCAGAAATCTTGCTTGTTTGTAGGTGACCAAATACTTATTTTCCACCATAATTTGCAAATAAATTCATTAAAAATCCTACAATGTGATTTTCTGGAATTTTTTTCCTCAATTTGTCTGTCATAGTTGACGTGTACCTATGATGAAAATGACAGGCCTCTCTCATCTTTTTAAGTGGGAGAACTTGCACAATTGGTGGCTGACTAAATACTTTTTTCCCCACTGTACAGCAAAATGTGGTAATCTATAGTTTAGCTTTGTCTTTGTAGTTCCCACGTCATTTGTACACTAGAGGGCACTACAGTGGGGAAAAAAAGTATTTAGTCAGCCACCAATTGTGCAAGTTCTCCCACTTAAAAAGATGAGAGAGGCCTGTAATTTCCATCATAGGTACACGTCAACTATGACAGACAAATTGAGAAAAAAAATCCAGAAAATCACATTGTAGGATTTTTTAGGAATTTATTTGCAAATTATGGTGGAAAATAAGTATTCGGTCACCTACAAACAAGCAAGATTTCTGGCTCTCACAGACCTGTAACTTCTTCTTTAAGAGGCTCCTCTGTCCTCCACTCGTTACCTGTATTAATGGCACCTGTTTGAACTTGTTATCAGTATAAAAGACACCTGTCCACAACCTCAAACAGTCACACTCCAAACTCCACTATGGCCAAGACCAAAGAGCTGTCAAAGGACACCAGAAACAAAATTGTAGACCTGCACCAGGCTGGGAAGACTGAATCTGCAATAGGTAAGCAGCTTGGTTTGAAGAAATCAACTGTGGGAGCAATTATTAGGAAATGGAAGACATACAAGACCACTGATAATCTCCCTCGATCTGGGGCTCCACGCAAGATCTCACCCTGTGGGGTCAAAATGATCACAAGAACGGTGAGCAAAAATCCCAGAACCACACGGGGGGACCTAGTGAATGACCTGCAGAGAGCTGGGACCAAAGTAACAAAGCCTACCATCAGTAACACACTACGCCGCCAGGGACTCAAATCCTGCAGTGCAAGACGTGTCCCCCTGCTTAAGCCAGTACATGTCCAGGCCCGTCTGAAGTTTGCTAGAGTGCATTTGGATGATCCAGAAGAGGATTGGGAGAATGTCATATGGTCAGATGAAACCAAAATAGAACTTTTTGGTAAAAACTCAACTCGTCGTGTTTGGAGGACAAAGAATGCTGAGTTGCATCCAAAGAACACCATACCTACTGTGAAGCATGGGGGTGGAAACATCATGCTTTGGGGCTGTTTTTCTGCAAAGGGACCAGGACGACTGATCCGTGTAAAGGAAAGAATGAATGGGGCCATGTATCGTGAGATTTTGAGTGAAAACCTCCTTCCATCAGCAAGGGCATTGAACATGAAACGTGGCTGGGTCTTTCAGCATGACAATGATCCCAAACACACCGCCGGGGCAACGAAGGAGTGGCTTCATAAGAAGCATTTCAAGGTCCTGGAGTGGCCTAGCCAGTCTCCAGATCTCAACCCCATAGAAAATCTTTGGAGGGAGTTGAAAGTCTGTGTTGCCCAGCGACAGCCCCAAAACATCACTGCTCTAGAGGAGATCTGCATGGAGGAATGGGCCAAAATACCAGCAACAGTGTGTGAAAACCTTGTGAAGACTTACAGAAAACGTTTGACCTGTGTCATTGCCAACAAAGCGTATATAACAAAGTATTGAGAAACTTTTGTTATTGACCAAATACTTATTTTCCACCATAATTTGCAAATAAATTCATTAAAAATCCTACAATGTGATTTTCTTGATTTTTTTTCTCATTTTGTCTGTCATAGTTGACATGTACCTATGATGAAAATTACAGGACTCTCTCATCTTTTTAAGTGGGAGAACTTGCACAATTATTGGCTGACTAAATACTTTTTTTCCCCACTGTATATGTTGGGTCATGGGTCACTGGTTACATGTCTAGGCTCACAGGTGACCAGGAAGTGGAAATGCACAGTATGGAGAGCATAGGGAGATTCTCAATTGGAAAAAAGTCTGTCTTCTCCTCTGACCTCCTCTCCTCTGTGACCCAGTGGTCCCAATATGTAGGAGAGTGTAAATTAGTTAAAAGGTGAATGGAGAAGTTTGCTCCTCTCCACGATTGCTTCCTTTGGCCAAGGATACACAGTGCATCCTCCCGGCAGCTGACGCTGGAGTGTTTTAAAATCCGCCACACCCCCTTTGAATCAGCTGTTGTTTTCTCTGAGGATAAAAGCATGCAAACATTTAAAAACGATAACCCACATATCCTTTTATCTAGAAAATGTCTTGCACATGTAGCAACATTTCTTTCTACCACTTTACACATGCATTTTGGGATTCCTCCTCTGTAAACGTAATTTGCCTGATGACGCGCTAGTGGAGAAGGAGAGTCTCATTTCATTTGCATTTTTCCCCCACGTTTCCTCTCCTCTCATCCTCTTCTCGGTTACCTTTTTCAAAAAGAGGCAAGGAGAGGATGGAGGAGAGGACGCGAGGAGTCGAGCAAAACCAATTGAGAATCTCCTATACAGTTACACCTTGGAACAATGACGTGATTATAGTAACATCTGCCTGTATGGAAGTATTGCAATGTTTTTATCTTTGCTGCTAATACATGGGCAAAATACCCAACCATAGATGCACGTTTGAAATAGCGGGTTATGTTTTTTTGCATGCGTTTATGAACATTTGCAGTCCCACCTGTGCTAGAGTGGCTATCAGGAACCTTGACTAGATTAGCCACTACAGTTGTATTAACTCTCTCCAAACATTTGCATCCTCCCCCAGTTCATCCTCATGACAGGATTCATTAGTCGGATTCCATTGCAAAATGTTTAGTCTGCTGAAAAACTTTTCCATTCACCTTTTAACGAATTTACACTCTCCTACATATTGGGACCACTGGGTCATAGAGGAGAGGAGGACAGAGGAGAAGAAATACTTTAGAAGACAGACTTTTCTGATACTTCTAGTGAAGTAAAAGTACTTTGTTATACGCTTGTATAAAAAAGTAGTGGTGCTGTCCATGTTCTCAGCTTGTTAATTGTCTTCAAAAGCTAGAGCCTAAAGACTGTACTTTAGAAAATAATAGTGCTTTCTCTTTAACTCTTTTAGGCAGTGGAGTATATGACACACACATACACACACACACACACACACACACACACACACAGGCAAGTGATTGTGCAAAAACAGACACGACACTACAATTCTGCTCCAGCATTAGTAAGATTTTCCAGAGGGGTGGCTGGGCAGACTGTGGTGTACCCTGGGTAAAGGGCTCTCCCTATGGTCTCTGGGGCTAATCACTCCATTGTGTGTGTGTGTGAGTGTGTGTGTGTGTGTGTGTGTGTGTGCGCGTGCGTGTGCAAGCACGGATGGCTTCACAGATGTGATAGAGACAGGATTTTGAATTGTCACATTTATTCTTGTTATCTCTGATGGTCTTTTGTATTTACAGACATATCTATTTAAACCTGCTTAAAATCAGATGGCCTACCTAGCTGAATGGCTGAGTGCTGAAGGGACATAAGAAAGAGAATGAATGGATAAAGGAACTTACTGTATAAAGAACTTACTGTATAAAGTGTCAAAGCTGGTCTGTCTGCACATATGTTTTTAGTTACCAAGGGAAAACGATCCTGGCATGTGATGGTATTTACTCCATTCAGTAAACACAGGGTTGGTATGTATGGGTTTTTAATGACCTGTGTGTGTGTGTGTGTGTGTGTGTGTGTGTGTGTGTGTGTGTGTGTGTGTGTGTGTGTGTGTGTGTGTGTGTGTGTGTGTGTGTGTGTGTAGCCTATGGAACTGTTATGGATTAGCACTTCACAAAACAAACTACAAACAGACTTGCATGCACACACATACAGTAGACACACATTTGGGATTGTTGCTTGTTGCTTGTTGGTGATCCCAAAATGCACAAACAACTTTCAGTATATCAGTACTACACAACAATGTCCCATTTAGAGCTTGTAGCTATCTTTCTTACATGGAGTGTACATGGACGCTAGTTTTTTTTTTTTTTTTGCCTTGAGCTGTCCTGCTGTTTCAAAACAAATCTGTCACTTTATGTCCACAGCTCCCCCACATCTGGGGATTCTTGAAATCAAATCCAGTTGACCTCCTCAGACTCTCAGCCTGTACTTTATGAGTCACTGCAGACAGAGACCCATCTCCTAAGGGAAAGCACTGTTGTCCCTCCTTAAGTTTTACGTTTCCTGTTTGGAAAATGACTTGATCACATGGAGAGGCACTAGGGACAGTAAAAAAAAACAGGCGGTATTTAAACCGCTCATCTGAAAGACATGAATGCTCCCAGAACCAGATTATGTGGAACCGTGGGCCCAATTGAATCAAACCCGCATTCCTATATTTACACAGTAGTTATTTTTCCCCTAGTCAAAGGCTCTGATGCTGCGTAAACGTAGCATTGCCAGATTCGATTGAACTCCAGCCTGTGACCATCTTATCCACTGAAGGACTTCTGGTGCACCTGTTGTTTTCGTTAAGGAAGAATGGAATTCCAGGAATCATCGTCCAGTTATAGAGGAGGAGAAGCGAGAACAGGGACAACTTCCTGTCCTGACCTCCATCCAGACCCATCCATCATCCAGGCATGGAAAGGGGAGATAGGATAACCAAGCCAAGGGGCACTCTAGCCTGGGTAACCTCCAGCCAAACATGGGCTACACCCCCAGGCCCTGGCCTGTCTGCACTAGACATCTGCACTAAGGAGGAGGTCTGTCAGTAAGAACACATTAGACAGAAAGGAGAGACAAGGAACAACTGTGAGTGAGGACACACTAACTTAGACATGCGCACGCACACACACACACTCATCTGCAGCTTTATTGCCCAGAGTTCTCTGCGGTTGCCCACCTGGCACTCCGGCGCCCCAATGTTTCGACTGGCACATTAGCACCCAGTGCACGCTCGGTCCGTCTCAGATCATCAGGAATTTCACCAACAGAAAACCTGCCTGGAATTCAAAAGAAGGCTGTGCATACATCTAATTGTAATGCGAGTTTTTCCACTGGCCTTTTCTGTGCTGAGCCCAAGGACGCAATACTTTTTCATCTCGGCAATGTAATTAACACAGAAAATGAATTCCACCGATAACTGGAATATGCTGTTTTGTATGTTTAATAAGGGAGGTTTGGATTTTCACCATAGAGTAAAAATAAGATAAAAACATCTCTCAATAGTAAGACTGTAGGATTCCATTTGCCTCTGGCTATCAGCAGAGATCGATCAACACGTAGCTGTTTTATATTTAGAAGAAGAAGAAGAAGAAGATTTTAATGATCCATATTCCTTGCAGTCTACAGAAGTTTGTCTTCTGCTTTGATCCCAACCCCTCCGAAACATATTAGGCTTATGGGTTCAAAAGTGAAATCACAAACTTTGCTACCTCACCCCCCAAGAAAATTCTCTCACAGCAATTTCATCATGATCACAATGAGATTTGTGTTCATTAGACTGAGTCTTAGTTTTCAATTTTCAGATTTCCATTCTATATTGACAGACTGTCAACACATATTACCATCCTAGAGAATGATTTCTATGGGTTCATAGATGATCAGATTATGTATGAATGCTGTGCTATGAATGACCGTACACAGCAAACACTATGGTGCTTCAGTTCCATTAGAGATAAAGTAATATCGTCCCAATGATGTCTGAACATCTGTTCAGAAACACTAGAGGACCTCCAATAATAGCTTGTTAAACAGATGCTTAATTACAGTCTGAATTATCATGATAAACCAGAAAGGAGGGGAGAGAATCCCCCCATCCTCATGTTCTCCACTCCTCCAAAAGCGTTTGATACAGATGCTGCCCTCTCAACCCTGCAGTGCTGTTTAAACGCTGATCAGAGAGCGGGAACAGCCTACAGATAATCACTACACGCTAATAAACCACACTGGAAATGTTTTGGAAGCGTTAAAGTGCATTTACAGCAATATGATGGAGAAGTGACAAGTAGAGCTGATTGCACACTGTTGAGAGCTGAGTTTTAAGGTTCTTCCCAAACATCCCAATCCCAGCTAATAACACTTTACTGTCAAGGGGCTGGACTCAAAATGGCTTCCCCAGAGATGTAGCCTACACTGTACAGCTGAGAATGCAGACAGGTCAGACAGGCAGACACTACTTGACAGACATTACAGTAGGCCTATTACAGACTTTACAGATGCTCTCTTGTGTCAGTTTCTATATATTAGGACCATTGAGTCCATTGGTTGCTTGTATTTCAGTAAATCGCCAGCATACAGTCAACAGACAGCACACAGACAGTATGAATCATCAGTGAGCACAGACAGTAATAAAGAGTTGGGGGCACTGGGTTGATCTTCTGAAGGCTGCACAACTGTTAGTGTAAACAGAAGACAGACTGTAACAAGACTATACACTCTTTAGAAGTTATTGCCCATCTTTGGCTTTTCTATTGGCTCAGGCAGTGAATACAGAAGTCTCCCTGGATCTGCAGTATTCAATATAAAAATGCACATATCAATCGGCAGCCTTTGTTACCACGACGACAGGTTACAGGCAGCCATTGTACTGTGGAATGTTACAACATGGGTGCTTTTAGAGGCAAAACATGTACACATCCAAGTACACTTTCTGGAGCTAAACTGAGTAAAAAGTTAAAAGAAAACACATTTCCTTCGCACACTGCTAGATGCTTGCCCGTTGTCCAGTTAATATAATCACCAACATGAGTACAGTCACAGAGAGGAAGCCCTGGCTGTAACTTTCCCGCCCTCCTCCCCAAAAAAACACTCTGGAGCTTCCGGTAGAGACACTGTGAGCGGAGGGAGGAGAGGGAGAAGGGAGAACAGCAAATGTAGTTTAGAGCAGGCAGTTTCAAGACGCCCCAGACTGGGACTTCCACTTCCAGAAGACCACACGTCCTCATAGATCGCCTGAAAACCCTGCAGGGCAGAAGTGACTACCAGCCCTGGGCTGATGCGCCGTTAAATACGCTTCCTCTCTTCTTCTAAAGATACCTGTCAATATTGTACTATAAGAGTAGCTAATAATTTATCCTCTGAACATTTAATAATAACCTATTTATGTCAGTTGATTGATATGTTAACCCTGAGACATACACCTTACCCAACACTTAGGTTGCGCCAGCATTCTTTAACTGAGCATACATAGGTCCTGGAATCCAGTCATGGGGGTTCAAATGAAACAATGACATGTTCTCCATTGTGTCTTGTGTGTGTTTAACCAAATTAAGACACTGTGTGACAAGGTGTATTATTGTTCAAGCTAAATTATTTACAGAGCCTGAAGCTCTTGGAAACTTCAGTGCCAATTAATCTCCAGTAGCTCTTTATGTGAGAGCTTAATCGTTTGCTAATTAGCGTCCTTGCTAACAGTCACTCTCAGTGGAAATATACAGTATGATCACAAATCTACCCGCTCGGTAAATAAGGTCTGTTTGCCAAATGTTGCAGCAGTTGTTGAAAGACAGATGACAGATCCATTGTGTTCGTATCTTGGTCTGTGCCCCCATTATGACGTCTAGCTGTTCCCCAAATCTAACTTTAAAATGTTGCTGTGTTTGTAAGGGTCAGTCTGAAGCGTCTCGACGCCCTGAAATGGATGACCTCAGACAAGACTGTGGTTGGGTTCTGCAGACGGTGGCTTGGTGGAAAACAAAGGGGAGAGAGAGAGAGACTCCACTGATGAATGTAGAAGATGGTGGGCTCACTTTTCAGGGACCTTGTCTGTCTCACCCTCACTGTCTTTATTTGCCAGCACACTCTGGCTCTCATTTTGTAGTGGCAGGTCACCTCAGCCTACTGAAATGTAGCTCAGCCATAAGTGAGAGCAAGAGAGAGAGACCAAGGGGGGGGGGGGGGGGCAGAGTGTGTAATGGAGAGTGAAACAAACAGAGGGAGAGGATGTGGAGGAAGAAAAAAACTGAAAAAAAGAGAGGGAGATAAGACAGAGAAAGACAGAGGTGGGAGAGATGATGGGATGGGGGGATGGGTGGGGGGAGCAAGAGAGACAACCTATCCCAGACTGTTCACATCATTATTTATTTGCCTATTCCCATGTAATTTCAGGAGGAGAATCTGGTGGGTAAGATAACTTGATCCAAATATAGATACGAAGATGATTTGGTTATTTTCTCAATAACAATCCTGTTATCCTGATTCAATTTCACTGTTGCTATGGCACCTGTTACCAATGCTTAATACATCATGGTAGAATTATAATGGAATAGAGCTATTCACCCATCAATCCACAATGTAAGGTTGTGGGTTAAAAACCAGAGGATATAAATTAAGTTTGACTATTCATTTTCTTTATTGCAGAAGGGTCCAAAATTAACTAGATTACAATTGCATTGAAGTCAAGCATTGAACCCTCAACATGTAACCTGTTGTACATCTGCACTGAGTTCACAGTATGATTTACCATCAATGTAAAATAAAATATTTAGCACTTAAAGTAAGTGTGTGTTTAGGGATGGGAGTGAGTCTGAACACTCCCTTTCCTTTGTGACAGTTAGTCTCCATGCAGGCATCACCCCTCTCTGTCTGCGTCCCAAATGTCACTATATTCCATATATAGTGCACTACTCACAACAGAACAGCCAGACTGGAGAGGAAGCCATCCACTACCGAGAGAGAGAGAGAGAGAGAGAGAGAGAGAGAGTCACCATTTGGGACGCAGACTCTCTCTCTCTCTGTAGCGGATGGCTTCCTCTCCAGTGTCTGTTCTGTTCTGAGCATTAACTGGAGCTGTAGTGTGATGTGCTGAGGCTTAGCTCTGATAGCCACTGCAGGCCCAGGGATTTTAATTTTTTTATTTTATTTTATTTCACCTTTATTTAACCAGGTAAGCCAGTTGAGAACAAGTTCTCATTTACAACTGCGACCAGGATTACAGAGGGCCACAGTCAATGGGAAGGAGGCTAAGTCACAGATGATGGTGTGTATCTGTACATCACACCATTACTCCAGCAGCCTCTATGGGACTCCTCTCAGGGCCCCTCCATGGGTTTATGGTGGTCCCCTTCGATCAACCACGCTCTGCTCCTCTCTAGTCCCCTCTGTAGAAGCCACTCAACAGCCTAGGTGGACATGGAGGGAGAAAGGAGAGGGGGTGGGGTTGGGTGAGGGGGGAGCGAGCGAGCGAGAGGGATGGGACATAATGAAAGAAGGTATATTGAGAGAGAGAGAGAGATAGAGACAAAGAGATAGAGACAAAGAGATAGAAAGAGAAGAGAGCTTAATACTATTGAACTCTGTAGAGAGGAGCTGTTCATTACCAGTCAGAAGATCAGAGCAGCACATCCTTAACAGGAGCCATCTCGACAGGGAGAGGAGGGTAGAGAATGATCCCTCCGTCCTTCCCTACTTATAGCACTCTATCTCTCCCTCCTTATTTACAGTATACAGTTGATGTCAGAAGTTTACATACACCTTAGCCAAATACATTTAAACTCAGTTTTTCACAATTCCTGACATTTAATCCTAGTAAAAATTCCCTGTTTTAGGTCAGTTAGGATCACCACTTTATTTTAAGAATGTGAAATGTCAGAATAATAGTAGATAGAATGATTTATTTCAGCTTTTATTTATTTCATCACATTCCCAGTGGGTCAGAAGTTTACATACACTCAATAAGTATTTGGTAGCGTTGCCTTTAAATTTTTTAACAAGGGTCAAACGTGTCGGGTAGCCTTCCACAAGCTTCCCACAATAAGTTGGGTGAATTCCTCCTGACAGAGCTGGTGTAACTGAGTCAGGTTTGTAGGCCTCCTTGCTTGCAAACACTTTTTCAGTTCTGCCCACACATTTTCTATAGGATTGAGGTCAGGCCTTTGTGATGGCCACTCCAATACCTTGACTTTGTTGTCCTTAAGCCATTTTGCCACAACTTTGGAAGACCCATTTGCGACCAAGCTTTAACTTCCTGACTGATGTCTTGAGATGTTGCTTCAATATATCCACATAATTTTCCTTCCTCATGATACCATCTATTTTGTGAAGTGCACCAGTCCCTCCTGCAGCAAAGCACGCCCACAGCATGATGCTGCCACCCCCGTGCTTCACGGTTGGGATGGTGTTCTTCGGCTTGCAAGCCTTCCCCTTTTTCCTCCAAACATAACGATGGTCATTATGGCCAAACAGTTATATTTTTATTTCATCAGACCAGAGGACATTTCTCCAAAAAGTATGATATTTTTCCCCATGTGCAGTTGCAAACCGTAGTCTGGCTTTTTTATGGCGGTTTTGGAGCAGCGGCTTCTTCCTTGCTGAGCGGCCTTTCAGGTTATGTCGATATAGGACTTGTTTTACTGTGGATATAGATACTTTTGTACCTGTTTCCTCCAGCATCTTCACAAGGTCCTTTGCTGTTGTTCTGGGATTGATTTGCAGTTTTCGCACGAAAGTACGTTCATCTCTAGGAGACAGAATGCGTCTCCTTCCTGAGCGGTATCACAGCTGCGTGGTCCCATGGTGTTTATACTTGCGTACTATTGTTTGTACAAATGAACGTGGTACCTTCAGGCATTTGGAAATTGCTCCCAAGGATGAACCAGACTTGTGGAGGTCTACAATTTTATTTCTGAGGTCTTGGCTGATTTATTTTCATTTTCCCATGATGTCAAGCAAAGAGGCACTGAGTTTGAAGGTAGGCCTTGAAATACATCCACAGGTACACCTACAATTGAATTTTCCAAGCTGTTTAAAGGCACAGTCAACTTAGTGTATGTAAACTTCTGACCCACTGGAATTGTTATACAGTGAATTATAAGTGAAATAATCTGTCTGTTGTCACGGATTCGGCCGAGACTGCCCTTCCCTCTGGCTCGGGCAGGCTTCCGCGTTCGTCGTCACCGGAGTACTAGCTGCTGCCGCTCTATGTTATATGTTTCTATGTTCACTTGATTGTTGTCTGTTGTTGCACACCTGTTCCCCATTATGTTAGTTTGTCTGCCTATTTAACCTGTTCACGTCCACTGTTTGGTGTGCGTGTTTATTGGATGTACGAGTGTCATTTTGTGAGCGGGTTTTGCTCCTCCTTTGTTGTTTGGAGGGTTTTCCTTGTATTTCTTTACTACTCAGTAAAGTGGTTCTTCATCTCATTCTGTGTCCTGCGCTTGACTCTGGCCTACTGCATTCCACCGACATTCGTGACATCTGTAAACAATTGTTGGGAAAATTACTTGTGTCATGCACAAAGATGTCCTAACCGATTTGCCAAAACTATAGTTTGTGAACAAGAAATTTGTGGAGTGGTTGAAAAACGAGTTTTAATGACTCCAACCTAAGTGTATGTAAACCTCTGACTTCAACTGTATATTGTGCCTTCAGAAAGTATTCACATCCCTTGACTTTTACCCCACATTTTGTTATGTTACAACCTGAATTTTAAATGGATTAAATTGAGATTTTTTGTCACTGGCCTACACACAATACCCCACAATGTCAAAGTGGAATTATGTTTTTCGTGGGTGAGTGAGGGCCACTGTGCTGTGTTGTTGCTGCAGTTCACACATCCCCCCCCCCCCCCCCCCCCCCCCCTCACTGGCCCTCACTCACCCATAGCACCCTACCCTGCCACCTCTGTAACAACACCATAGAGGCCTCCTTACCTTCTCTGTCTCTCTGTCCATCTATCTCTCTCTGTCTGTATGTCCACTTATCTATCTCTCTGTCTATCTGTCTGTCTGTCTGTCTGTATGTCTGTCTGTCTATTCCTCATTCACCGCACTAACAGCACTGTGGCCCTCACTGGTTTTTTCCCGTCCGGCCATCTCTCTGTGACAAAACATTCAAAGAGGTCTCCTTACCCCCTCACTGGCCATGTATTCAGACCCTGTGCTATGAGATTCGAAATTGAGCTCAGGTGCATCCTGTTTCCATTGATCATCCTTGAGATGTTTCTACAACTTGATTGGAGTCCACCTGTGGTAAATTCAATTGATTGGAAGTGCTTTGAAAGGCTGGTCATGGCTCACATCAACACCGTTATCCCAGAAATCCTAGATCCACTGTAATTTGCATACCGCCCCAACAGATCCACAGATGATGCAATCTCTATTGCACTCCACACTGCCCTTTCACACCTGGACAAAAGGAACACCTATATGAGAATGCTATTCATTGACTACAGCTCAGCGTTTAACACCATAATGCCCTCAAAACTCATCACCAAGCTAAGGACCCTGGGACTAAACACCTCCCTCTGCAAATTGATCCTGTACTTCATGACGGGCCGCCCCCAGGTGGTAAGAATAGGTAACAACACATCTGCCACGCTGATCCTCAACACGGGGGCCCCTCAGGGGTGCGTGCTCAGTCCCCTCCTGTACTCTCTGTTCACTCATGACTGTATGGCCAGGCATGACTCCAACACCATCATTAAGTTTGCAGATGACACAACAGTGGTAGGCCTGATCACTGACAACGACGAGACAGCCTATAGGGAGGAGGTCAGAGACCTGGCCGTGTGGTGCCAGGACAACAACCTCTCCCTCAATGTGATCAAGACAAAGGAGATGATTGTGGACTACAGGAAAAAGAAGAGGACCAAGCACGCCCACATTCTCATCGATAGGGCTGTAGTGGAGCAGGTTGAGAGCTTCAAGTTCCTTGGTGTCTACATCACCAACAAGCACACCAAGACAGTCGTGAAGAGGGCACGACAAAACCTATTCCCCCTCAGGAGACTGAAAAGATTTGGCATGGGTCCTCAGATCCTCAAAAGGTTCTACAGCTGCACCATCGAGAGCATCCTGACTGGTTATATCACTGCCTGGTATGGCAACTGCTCTGCCTCCGACCGCAATGCACTACAGAGAGTAGTGTTTACGGCCCAGTACATCACTGGGGCCAAGCTTCCTGACATCCAGGACCTCTATACCAGGTGGTGTCAGAGGAAGGCCCTAAAAATTGTTAAGGACTCCAGCCACCCTAGTCATTGACTGTTCTCTCTGCTACCTGCATGGCAAGCGGTACCGGAGCGCCAAGTCTAGGTCCAAGAGGCTTCTAAACAGCTTCTACCCCCAAGCCATAAGACTCCTGAACATCTAATCAGATGGCTACCGAGACTATTTGCACTGCTGCTCTTTAATTATTTGTTACTTTTATATATTTCTTTTTTGGGGGGTATTCTTTCTTAAAACCGCATTGTTGGTTAAGCGCTTGTAAGTAAGCATGTTGAATTCGGCGCATGTGACAAATACAATTCGATTTGATTTGATTTGGAAAGGCACACACCTGTCTATATAAGGTCCCACAGTTGACAGTGCATGTCAGAGCAAAAACCAAGCCATGAGGTCGAAGGAATTGTCCGTAGAGCTCCGAGACAGGATTGTGTCGAGGCACAGATCTGGGGAAGATCCCCAAGAACACAGTGGCCTCCATCATTCTTAAATGGAAGACGTTTGGAACCACCAAGACTCTTCCTAGAGCTGGCCACCCGGCCAAACTGAGCAATCGGGGGAGAAGGGACTTGGTCAGGGAGGTGACCAAGAATCCGATGGTCACTCTGACAGAGCTCTAGAGTTCCTCTGTGGAGATGGGAGAACCTTCCAGAAGGACAACTTTCTCTGCAGCACTCCACCAATCAGGCCTTTATGGTAGCGTGGCCAGACGGAAACCACTCCTCGGTAAAAGGCACATGACAGCCCGCTTGGAGTTTGCCAAAAGGCACCTAAAGGACTCTCAGACTATGAGAAACAAGATTATCTGGTCTGATGAAACCAAGATTGAACTCTTTTGCCTGAATGCCAAGCGTCACGTCTGGAGGAAATCTGGCACCATCCCTACGGTGAAGCATGGTGGTGGCAGCATCATACTGTGGGGATGTTTTTCAGCAGCAGGGACTGGGAGACTAGTCAGGATCGAGGCAAAGATTAACGGAGCAAAGTACAGAGAGATCCTTGATGAAAACCTGCTCCAGAGCACTCAACTCCTCAGATTGGGGCAAAGGTTCACCTTCCAACAGGACAACGACCCTAAGCACACAGCCAAGACAACGCAGGAGTGGCTTCGGGACAAGTCGCTAAATGTCCTTGAGTGGCCCACCCAGAGCCCGGACTTGAACCCGATCGAACATCTCTGGAGAGACCTGAAAATAGCTGTGCAGCAACGCTCCCCATCCAACCTGACAGAGCTTGAGAGGATCTGCAGAGAAGAATGGGAGAAACACCCCAAATACAGGTGTGCCAAGCTTGTAGTGTCATACCCAAGAAGAATCGATGCTGTAATCGCTGCCAAAGGTGCTTCAACAAAGTACTGAGTAAAGAGTCTGAATACTTATGTAAATGTCATATTTTTTGCTTTGTCATTATGGGGTATTGTGTGTAGATTGATGAGGGAAAAAAGGATGTAATCAATTTTAGAATAAGGCTGTAACGTAACAAAATGTGGAAAAAGTCAAAGGGTCTGAATACTTTCCGAAGGCACTGTACATACAATTATCTGTAAGGTCCCTCAGTCGAGCAGTGAATTTCAAACACAGATTCAACCACAAAGACCAGGGAGGTTTTCCAATGCCTCGCAAAGAAGGGCACCTATTGGTAGATGTTTTTTTGTTTTTTTAAAGCAGACATTGAATATCCCTTTGAGCTTGGTGCAGTTATTGAATACACTATGGACGGTGTATCAATGCACCCAGTCACTACAAAGATACAGGCGCCCTTCCTAACTCAGTTGCCGGAGAGGTAAGAAACCGCTCAGGGATTTTACCATGAGGCCAATGGTGACTATAAAACAGTTACAGAGTAATAGCTGTGATAGGAGAAAAGTGAGGATGGATCAAAAACATTGTAGTTACTCCACAGTACTAACCAAAATGAAAAGAAGGAAGCCTGTACAGAATAAAAATATTCCAAAAACATGCATCCTGTTTGCAACAAGGCACTAAAGTAATACTGCAAAAAATGTGGCAAAGCAGTTAACTTTTTGTCCTGAATACAGAGTGTTGTTTGGGGGAAATCCAACACAACACATTACTGAGTACTACTCTCCATATTTTCAAGCATAGTGGTGGCTGCATCATGTTATGCGTATGCTTGTAATCTTTAAGGACTGGAGAGTTTTTCAGGATGAAAAGAAACGGAATAGAGCTAAGCACAGACAAAATCCTAGAGGAAAACCTGGTTCAGTCTGCTTTCCACCAGACACTGGGAGATGAATTCACCTTTCAGCAGGACAAAAACCTAAAACACAAGGCCAAATCTACACTGGAGTTGCTTACCAAGAAGACAGTGAATGTTCCTGAGTCGCCGAGTTACCGTTTTGACTTAAATCTACTTGAAAATCTATGGCAAGGCCTGAAAATAGTTGTCTAGCAATGATCAACAACCAATTTGACAGAGCTTGAAGAATTTTGAAAAGAATAATGGGCAAATGTTGCACAATCCAGGTGTGGAAAGCTCTTAGAGACTTACCCAGAAAGACTCACAGCTGTAATCGTTGGCAAAGGTGATTCTAACATGTATTGACTCAGGGGTGTGAATACTAATGTAAATTAGATTTTACTGTATTTCATTTTAAATACATTTGCAAACATTTCTAAAAACATGTTTTCACTTTGTCATTATGTATTGTGTGTAGATGGGTGAGAATTATCATATTTTTAATCCATTTTGAATTCAGCCTGTAACACAACAAAATGTGGAATACGTCAAGGGGTATGAATACTTTCTGAAGGCAATGTAGCTATAGATATTCCAGTAGGCTAGACTGCATTGTCTGCAAATGAAGTGGATTTACATCATGTAACGAAATTAAGGTAATGGAATTACATCATGGGTCCCTGATCTCTACTATACAGAAATGCATAATTATGGATATGAATATCATTATTTTAATGACAGTGTTGTGTTCGAGACCACCTAAAGTGAGACCAATTCAAGATCAAGACCGGAGCGAATCGAGTCCAAGTCAAGACCAAGACCGGAGGGGGGCGAGACCGAGTCAAGACCGAGACCGGGAGAGGGAGGAGAGGTCCGTGACAGAGTCAAGACCGAGACCAGAAAAATGTGAGTCCAATTCAAGACCATGGCTGTAATTTTGTCAAATCGTCGCCATAATAAGAGTTTAAAATGTCCAGTATTTCTTAGTTCATATTTCAGAAGAACATATGGATTCTTTAGTCATTCAGAATGGTGAAGAAATGCACGCTGAGGGCAAATAGAGCCATTCTACAATTGTTTACTAACCCAAACATAGTGGGGAACAATGAGGGCCTTCTACGCTTTCAGAGAAAGGCTAAGGATTTATATAATCATACAAATAGTAATAATTATATTATTATTTTCAATGATGTTCTGATTTAATCTCTTCAGTTTTTGTTGGAAAGGGTTAACACTGAAGAGAAAAAAAAGATCCAATCAGGATTATGCTTTGGTGGTCTCTGGGGAGATAATTCTAGCTAGCTAAGTCAGCCATTGGCTAGGCCATCAGAAGCTTGATATATGGCATCTGTCATCCAACTGTATTAGGGCAACATTTTGGAATGACAGTGGAATCAACCAATTACATTGACTTGTAATGGGTGGGACCGTTTTTACAAAAACTTATGGAAACTTCTGCCTTCTCGAAGGCCAACAGGTCACTGTGCAATAGCGAGCAGTAGTTTTCCCACGGTCTAGCGAGCTAGCTTTTGTTGTAGGCTAGTTTGTAGCGGCTGCAGCAGGTGTTATCGGAGAGGGTGTTGATGATAATTTGTTAGCTTCTACCTTTTCAATAATAACTTTCAACAATAAGTTAAGTTTCAAATGATCATCATCTGGTGAGTGGAATTGTGTTTGTTATTGCAACTCGCATGCTGTTCTTAGCCATCTCTTTGAAAAAACGATGTTGGTAGAGAAATTAACATTCAATTCTCTGGCAACAGCTCTGGTGGACATTCCTGCAGTCAGAATGGCAATTGCATTCACCCTCAAAACTTGAGACATCTGTGGCACTGTGTTGTGCAACAAAACGGCACCATTTAGTGGCCTTTTATTGTCCCCAGCACAAGGGGCACCTGTGTAATGATCATGCTGTTTAATCAGCTTCTTGCATAGGAGGTTGGTGGCACCTTAATTGGAAAGAACGGGCTGGAGCGGAATAGGTGGAATGGTATCAAATACAGCAAACACGTTCCAGCCATTATTATGAGCCGTTCTCCCCTCAGCAGCCTCCTGTGGCTTCTTGATATGCCACACCTGTCAGGTGGATGGATTATCTTGGCAAAGGAGAAATGCTCACTAACAGGGATGTAAACAAATTTGTGCACAAAATTTGAGAGAAATAAGGTTTTTGTGCTTATGGAACATTTCTGGGATCTTTTATTTCAGCTCATGAAACATGGAACCAACACTTTACATGTTGCATTTATATTTTTGTTCAGTGTAATTGGGAAGGTTTTTTGGGAAAGACTAGAAAGACTAGAAATGTTCATGCAAACAGCACATGATGACTGAATTGCACATCGCAAATAGCCTACTAACCAAGACTAAGTCCCAAACTTTTTCAACACCTGGTTTGCATACCCTTTGTTGCCTTAGTTAGCATTTACTGGTAGATATCATAAATTGAAAAGTCTTTCCTACCTACCGGCTACCGATGTCATTCTTCTGTGAGCTGCTCCATGTGACAACCAGTTGAGAGCTGTGTACTCTTGCTGCCTGCAGATGATATTCCGCTGAAACTATGACATTGTGCTGCACACATGTAAATATATTTCACGTGCTTTGCAATTGTGTTGGCTACTTTGTGCATGATTTCTCTATTGTACTACATAATGAATAAGTTGTATACCGCCACTACACTACTTTGATACGCAACAGAAGGGATCAAGAAGTGAGTATAGGCAATGCCCACTGAAAAACCAAGTGGGTAAAATCAAATAAAATCATCAAATCACATTTTATTGGTCACATACACGTGTTTAGCAGATGTTATTGCGGGTGTAGCGAAATGCTACACCATCCGCCACCTCATCAGGAGCATGCCCAGGCGTTGTAGGGAGGTCATACAGGCACGTGGAGGCCACACACACTACTGAGCCTCATTTTGACTTGTTTTAAGGACATTACATCAAAGTTGGATCAGCCTGTAGTGTGGTTTTCCACTTTAATTTTGAGGGTGACTCCATATCCAGACCTCCATGGGTTGATAAATTTGATTTCCATTGATAATTTTTGTGTGATTTTGTTGTCAGCACATTCAACTATGTAAAGAAAAAAGTATTTAATAAGATTATTTCATTCATTCAGATCTAGGATGTGTTATTTTAGTGTTCCCTTTATTTTTTTGAGCAGTGTACATATGAGATGAGTAACGCAAGATATGTAAACATTATTCAAGTGGCTAGTGTTCCATTTCTTAAAGTGGCCAGTGATTTCTAGTCTATGTCTATAGGCAGCAGCCTCTAATGTGCTAGTGATGGCTGTTTAACAGTCTGATGGCCTTGAGATAGAAGCTGTTTTTCAGTCTCTCGGTCCCAGCTTTGATGCACCTGTACTGACCTCGCCTTCTGGATGATAGCGGGGTGAACAGGCAGTGGCTCGGGTGGTTGATGTCCTTGATGATCTTTTTGGCCTTCCTGTGACATCGGGTGCTGTAGGTATCCTGGAGGACGGGTAGATTGCCCCTGGTAATGCGTTGAGCAGACCGCACCACCCTCTGGAGAGCCTTGCGGTTGTGGGCGGTGCAGTTGCTCTCAATTGTGCATCTGTAAAAGTTTGTGAGGGTTGTAGGGTATAGGGCGTATACCTGCATATAGCCTTCACTACACCACTGGCCCTTTTACAAAAATGTCACTCTCCTACATGAGTGCGCTGGTTGCTGTCCTTTCAGCATCACGAGCCTGTCACACACTGAAGGTCCAATAGGTTCGCCACTATGCAAACATGTCTATAATAGATATAAAGACTGTTACAATTTCCCCCAGTTTCCCCTTACTAATAGTGAGCGCACAACTCTCCAACAATTTCCCCCGTTCTTCCCTACCACCAAGTAAAGGAAATCCGGACAAGGTTTGAAGATATTTTGCAGTGAAAGTAAAGGACAGTAATGTTATGAGTAAAGTAAGAATCCCAGGTTTCAATAGGTGATAAGATATTCATGTTTCAAGAAAGGAGTGTATATACTGTAATTGGCCTGGCGAAGCACTTTTATGTGCTGACTGAATGGAAGCTGATAATTTAGTTTTTTACTCCGCTGGTCTCTGTTGGTCTCGGGAAGAAATTACTAGTCCTCACTGTCGGAGACCGAGTCAAGACCAAGTAAAAATGTATCCGACACTGAGACAAGACTGAGGCACTCAATGTGTGGTCTCGAGACCAAACTCAAGATCGGTCTCGACTAGCCTAATACATCACTGCTTCATGGTGATGTATCCTGAATAGGTACACAAAGGTAGAAATATGCAATGTCCTTCTTTTGCATATTTGGGTATTATTCTACACACTGGCTATTATTGTAATGAGCTCCGCCTCCAAACAAGACCCCATTTGGTTGGTCCGGACCAGACCAAATCTGAACCAATCATAGACATCTATGTTTCACAAGTTTGGAAATCACAGTACAGCACAGTAGAGTACAGTAAAGTAGATATGTTCCTTACAGTACAGTACAATACAGTACGTTATACTGTTCTCTACTCGAGTGACAGCCATGGTCGTCCGGTGTTGGTCAGTTCTCAGTGGGTGAGGATGCTCGTTACAGTAAATGGAAAGAGGGTTGGTGGTAGGTGTCAGTAAGAGTTGGGAGAGGTGACATCAACTGGAGAGAGAGAGACAGAGAGAGAGAGGGAGAGTGAGAGGGAGGGGTAGTCCAGACTGTTTTCACAGTCTTGCTTTGACCACCAGATGACAGAAAGAGAAGAAAAAAAAAGTATGCCAATGGAAGGGAGGACAGTAGCAGGTGACCCAACTGTGGTTTGTGACTACTAAAATTTCCCATTGTATCCAATTCAATTGCAGTAATTCCGTTACCAGAATTACGAGTTTTAATCCCTTAATAATTAATAAACAAACACTATAAATAATTGGTAGGTCTACCTTTATTTTTTACTTCTGTGAACTTTCATTATCCTCCCTCCTCATGAGGGAGAGAAATTAGAAAATATCTGAAAGATATGTGGGTTTTTGACACAAGGCAATGTTTCTTAAACTTACAGAAGGAAAATAATTTATTCAAAACTTAATTCTGTATGTGTTGATATTAGTTTGCGGGGTCTTTATTTCAAAATTATTGTGTTTTGATGTATTTCTAATACCTTTTAAGGTTTTTTCTGGTAGATGTTGCCACTTTTCCATCTGTTTGACCAGAAATCAAAGCCTTTGCATATTCCCAAATTTTGGGATGGAAATGTGTTTACAAATGTATATATTTGAAGTCGTAAGTTTACATACACTTAGGTTGGAGTCATTAAAACTAGTTTTTCAACCACTCCACAAATGTCTTGTTAACAAACTATAGTTTTGGCAAGTCGGTTAGGACATCTACTTTGTGCATGACACAAGTAATTTTTCCAACAATTGTTTACAGACAGATTATTTCACTTATAATTCACTGTATCACAATTCCAGTGGGTCAGAAGTTTACATACACTAATTTGACTGTGCCTTTAAACAGCTTGGAAAATTCCAGAAAATGATGTCATGGCTTTAGAAGCTTCTGATAGGCTAATTGACATCATTTGAGTCAATTGGAGGTGTACCTGTGGATGTATTTCAAGGCCTACCTTCAAACTCAGTGCCTCTTTGCTTGACATAATGGGAAAATCAAAAGAAATAAGCCAAGACCTCAGAAAAAAATTGTAGACCTACACAAGTCTGGTTCATCATTGGGAGCAATTTCCAAACGCCTGAAGGTACCACGTTCATCTGTACAAACAATAGTACGCAAGTATAAACACCATGGGACCACGCAGCCGTCATACCGCTCAGGAAGGAGACGTGTTCTGTCTCCTAGAGATGAATGTACTTTGGTGTGAAAAGTGCAAATCAATTCCAGAACAACAGCAAATGACCTTGTGAAGATGCTGGAGGAAACAGGTACAAAAGTATCTATATCCACAGTAAAACGAGTCCTATATCGACATAACCTGAAAGGCCGCTCAGCAAGGAAGAAGCTACTGCTCCAAAACCGTCATAAAAAAGCCAAACTACGGTTTGCAACTGCACATGGGGACAAAGATTGTACTTTTTGGAGAAATGTCCTCTGGTCTGATGAAACAAAAATAGAACTGTTTGGCAATAATGACCATCGTTATGTTTGGAGGAAAAAGGGGAAGGCTTGCAAGCCGAAGAACACCATCCCAACCGTGAAGCACGGGGGTGGCAGCATCATGCTGTGGGGGTGCTTTGCTGCAGGAGGGACTGGTGCACTTCACAAAATAGATGGCATCATGAGGAAGGAAAATGATGTAGATATATTGAAGCAACATCTCAAGACATCAGTCAGGAAGTTAAAGCTTGGTCGCAAATGGGTCTTCCAAAGTTGTGGCAAAATGGCTTAAGGACAACAAAGTCAAGGTATTGGAGTGGTCATCACAAAGCCCTGACCTCAATCCTATAGAAAATGTGTGGGCAGAACTGAAAAAGTGTTTGCAAGCAAGGAGGCCTACAAACCTGACTCAGTTACACCAGCTCTGTCAGGAGGAATGGGCCAAAATTCACCCAACATATTGTGGGAAGCTTGTGGAAGGCAACCCAAAACATTTGACCCAAGTTAAACAATTTAAAGGCAATGCTACCAAATACTAATTGAGTGTATGTAAACTTCTGACCCACTGGGAATGTGATGAAAGAAATAAAAGCTGAAATAAATCATTCTCTCTACTATTATTCTGACATTTCACATTCTTAAAATAAAGTGGTGATCCTAACTGACCTAAGACAGGGAATTTTTACTAGGATTAAATATCAGGAATTGTGAAAAACTGAGTTTAAATGTATTTGTTTTAGGTGTATGTAAACGTCTGACTTCAACTGTATATGCCTTAATTTAAAAAAAATATAGACTCAGCTTTCATTTGACACCCAAGTTTACATGCTCCTATGAACTTCACATGTTGGTGCTCATGGGCCCTTTTACATGGAAATGCCCATAAGTGCTTGACCACCGGCACAAGCATAACTTTTACTCATGCCTTAAATATTGTGAACTGTTGCTGTCTTTTCTCCAAATATGCCTTTATATAATAAGAACTCCACACCCCCTTCTCCTTTTCTTTAACCCCTCCTTTTCTCCTCTCTATCTTCTCAAACACACTGTTGTCGCCTGTGATTCGTTGTCATGGCGATCGGCCCCCAAGGGACTCATCCCAAAACTGAAAGTTCTGCTACTCTGAAATAGAACCACTGTCTCTCTCCTGGGGGATGAGGTTCAATAGATACAGGGAGAGAGAATGAGAGAGAGAGAGGGGGGGGGGGGGGGGGGGCGGGTGAGAAACAGAGATGGAAAGAG
Source organism: Coregonus lavaretus (assembly GCF_964263955.1). Lineage (NCBI taxonomy): Eukaryota > Metazoa > Chordata > Actinopteri > Salmoniformes > Salmonidae > Coregonus > Coregonus lavaretus. Next base: position 28,042,663 of record NC_140004.1, on the reverse strand, counting down.
TGAGAGAGAGAGCGAGAGAAACAGAAACAGAGCGGGAGAGAGAGAGAGGGGAGAGGAGAGAGAGAGATAGATAGAGAGGAGGAGGAGAAACAGAGATGGAGAGAGAAACAGAGCGAGGGGAGAGAAAGAGAGAGAAGGAGAAACAGAGATGGCGAGAGAGAGAGGGTGCAGAGAGAGAGGAGGGGCATAAAGAGGGAGAGGGATACAGTGAGAGAGAGAGAGGGTGCAGAGAAAGGACAGAGAGAGTCAGACAGTGTGCATCCATTCCAACTGGGTCACATCGCCGGAGCATTACATAAGGGTAAACACTGCTGCCCTGTGCTGTGCCCTTGATAACACACACTCACACACACTCACACACACTCACACACACAAACACAAAGGCACAGATACAGGTGCACACACACACACACACACACACACAAGAGGAGCAGTCCTTCTCCAGAGTCTACCCATTGGGATGCAGCACTTCATATTTTTCCAATTATGTACAGTACTGTACTAGGTCCAAATTTGCAGAGGCATTGAATCGAAAGCCATCTCTGTCTCTCAGTGGATTTGCAATAAGTACATCATGACAGTGAAGTGAACCCTGGATGTTAGCTTGCGGTCAGCATGACTTAGCGTTTCATCTCTTCCAATGTATATAGGCTACATTCTGCAATACATGGGTTTCAGACCGGATACCTCATTTTACTTTAGTGCCTCTACAGAAGGATCAGTGCTGTCTAAATCACAGATAAAAATGGGAAGAGATAGTGAGATTTGTATTACACAACTCCATTGATAACCAACTGATGAGATGGGACTCATATGAACAAATACGTCTGTGATCGTTTATTTTCACAACACCTCTGTTGCTCCCAGTTACAGTAATTCACAAGGTGTCGACTTGAAGCATCTGAGAATGTACAGTGATCTATATTGCCTTTAAAATTGAACTGAAAACAACACAGACATGAGATGAGCAGCCTACCAAGGTGGATTATTCAAAATGTAGCTATTGTGAGAATATTTCATTGTTAGTCTGACATTGTTTGGCTCACACATGCTTTTCTCCATGAGGAGGGGATACAACAGCACTACAGAATGTTGTTGGATCTCTAACCACTGACACTCTGTTTGCCAGTCTCTTCCCATTCTACACCCATTCTCAAGTTCAACATTGGCTATGTAATAGACCCATAATTCCAGTTCATATTTGTGAGGGTTGTTTGCGCAATGCGCTGTCTGTGCGTCGGTAGAGGGTGTGATTGTCTATAAAAGGAACAGCCAGTTGTTTAAAATCCTATTCGGACGGTTTCAAATCCCCCCTTGCAATGAGAGAGGAGAATGGAGGGAGGGAGTGCGGATGTGTGTGTGTGTCTGTGTCTGTGTGTGTAGAGGGTGTGTGAGAAAGTGAGAGAGAGAGCAGAGAGGGAGTGTGTGTGAGTGTGCATGCTTGAGTGCTTCTGTGTGTGTGTGTGTGTGTGTGTGTATGTGTGTGTGTCTGTCTGTGAGGGTGCGTGAGAGTGTACTTCTCTGTGTGTAAATGTGCGTGTGTGTGCGCCAGGGAGAGCCAGGCAGCACCTTTCCAACACACATACAGCCAAGGCAGGCGGAAGGAGAGAGAGAGGCAAAGAGAGAGGGGGGGTATTCGGAAGGGCGTGGCTAGCCAACTGTCAGTCACTTGCGGTTACCACAGAAAATGGGCGTGCTGAAATACCGGGACAACCAATGGAAAGCGACGCTGCTTGTGTCACCATGGTGACGGGGCTGTACCCAGGGAGGTTGTGATGGGTTGACAGGTGCGTGACAATCGGAGCTCTCTGCAAGCATGTACGCCAAAGGCAAGAGTAACAACGTGCCGTCGGACAGCCAAGCCAGAGAAAAGTAAGTTTTATTCATGGGAGGGGGGGAGGGGGGATCGCGGCAATGGGGAAAGTTCATGAGCGTCCGGGGCAGTCACACAAGGAGCTGCTATCGGAGAAGAGATACATTGCAAGACTCAGAAGAGGCATGGATGGTGCTTTGCTAGGCGTATTGGCATGCTTTAAAAGTTGACCATGTACATTTCTTGATAAATTGATTACAATAGAACATGGTTATATAGAATGTATGCACGAGACTTGCCGATTTACATGGCCGTGGTTCTTAGAGGCACATCTTTTGACACCAATGCTTATCAATCTACAGTTTGTCAGTTTAGCCGTGGCTATGCAATAACATGATAGGCTACTGGCTGTAGAGGTAGGAGTTGTAATGTGCAGCGGGTATCTGTAATCATTATTATTAGGCTACCATTACCATTACCAAACCTTTTACTTGCATAGTGTACCCTACTGGTCAATGTACATTTTTGAAAAACATATAACTAATATGCTACTGGGTTATAATGCATGCACGTTGAAACCGATGTGATCTTTAGTTGAGCAAATAGTTCACGCGTTCTCGCCGGTGCCCGGTGGCTTATCTACTGTCATGTAGGCAAAAAAATATGTAATTTCTGTCAAAGATTTATAAAAGATTAATATCATGTTATGCAAAGGCCAACAGTAGCCTCATAATTATTTCTGACGAATGTCTCTGTTGAGTGAGCACAAAGTCGTGTCTAAAGACAAAAACATTTCCAGCAAGACAGACAGGAGAACTTGGTCAGGTCTACATTGTTGTTGTCGCAGAAGTTATGTAACATTCTGCTTCACGAAAACACCTGACGCACTCTTATAGCAACTCATTCATGTAGGCATATTCTAGGCTTTCTACTAAGTGTTCATAAACGTCAAGTAGGTCTACAAATGTAAGATCTTAATTTGAGCCAGTTTGCTTCAGCAGGAAAATAACCCAGCATTAACAGGACATTTCAATTATTATGTTGATTATAGCTAATGGGAATTTTTGTAGGGGTTGTTACATTTTTCGTAAGTGAAAATTAAGTATGACATTTCTAAGTGGAAATGACAAACTTCAGAAGCATTTTTAAACCTCAAATACACTACAATTGCAGGAAAGTACTCCTGCAACAGGGTGATCAAATTAAGATCCTACATCTGTATATAAGGCTGCGTTTACACAGGCAGCCCAATTCTGATCTTTTTTCACTAATTGGTCTTTTGACCAATCAGATCAGCTCTGAAAAGATCTGATGTGATTGGTCAAAAGACCAATTAGTGGGGGGGGGAAATGGAGCTGCCTGTGTAAAGGCAATATGTGCCTGTCTATGCAACCGACCCCACACTTTTTTTCATCTTCTGAATTGTCTTCGATGTGTTTGAAGGCTTTCTTGGTTTTGACGGCTTAAGCTTGAAACCGCTAATCGCCAACAGCTGGGCTTGTGTGTGTGTGTGTGTGTTTGTGTGTGCGTGTGTGTGTGCGTGCGTGCGTGCGTGCGTGCGTGCGTGCTTGTGTAAGTGTAAGGGAGAGGTGTGTGAGAGAGATGTACATGTAGCCTATTCTTCACATTATTTCATGAAATTATGTTAATGGTTTCATTTTGGACTAATACATGATTGCCAAAAATATGGGTAAATTAAATATATATACTACCGGTCAAAAGTTTTAGAACAGCTACTCATTCAAGGGTTTTTCTTTATTTTTACTATTTTCTACATTGTAGAATAATAGTGAAGACATCAAAACTATGAAATAACACATATGGAATCATGTAGTAACCAAAAAAGTGTTAAACAAATCTAAATATATTTTATATTTGAGATTCTTCAAAGTAGCCACCCTTTGCCTTGATGACAGCTTTGCACACTCTTGGCATTCTCGCAACCAGCTTCATGAGGTAGTCACCTGGAATGCATTTCAATTAACAGGTGTGCCTTCTTAAAAGTTAATTTGTGGAATTGATTTCCTTCTTAATGCGTATGAGCCAATCAGTTGTGTTGTGACAAGGTAGGGGTGGTATACAGAAGATAGCCATATTTGGTAAAATACCAAGTCCATATTATGGCAAGAACAGCTCAAATAAGCAAAGAGAAACTACAGTCTATCATTACTTTAAGACATGGGCTTAGTGGGACTATCATTTGTTTTTCAACAGGACAATGACCCTACACACCTCCAGGCTGTGTAAGGGCTATTCTACCAATAAGGAGAGTGATGGAGTGCTGCATCAGATGACCTGGCCTCCACAATCCCCCGACCTCAACCAAATTGAGATTGTTTGGGACGAGTCGGACCGCAGAGTGAAGGAAAAGCAGCCAACAAGTGCTCAGCAAATGTGGGAACTCCTTCAAGACTGTTGGAAAAGCATTCCAGGTGAAGCTGGTTGAGAGAATGCCAAGAGTGTGGAAAGCTGTCATCAAGGCAAAGGATGGCTACTTTGAAGAATCTCAAATAGAAAATATATTTTGATTTGTTTAACACTTTTTGGGTTACTACATGATTCGATATGTGTTATTTCATAGTTTTGATGTCTTCACTATTATTCTACAATGTAGAAAATAGTAAAAATAAAGAAAAACCCTTGAATGAGTAGGTGTTCTAAAACCTTTGACCGGTAGTGTATCTTAAAAACGTAGGCTAGTCTTTAGAACAGTAATAGTTAGCCTACAGTGCTCAGATTGTTCACACCTGCTTTGGAAGGCACCGACGTGTTACAGGTGCGGATAGGTTCTCAGGGAAACTCACCATCGGTTATGTTGGTCCCGGATGAAAAGAGTCTGTTTCGTCCGATAAGATGAACCCACCAAGGGTTCAGTTCATAGCAGTAGACTATTTCTCACTTCAATACTATTAATTATTTCATTTATTTCTGTCAGCAGTAGGATGTCCAGACACATCCGCATAGTCCCAGGTTTCATTGACGAATACTGAGAGCGGTCAGCAACAACACAAGGGGATGGATGGCACTCTACCCCGTAGCTCCATCTCTGCCTTATCTGTCACTGACACAGAGAGAGAGAGAGAGAGAGAGAGAGAGAGAGAGAGAGAGAGAGAGAGAGAGAGAGAGAGACAGAGAGAGAGAGCGAGAGAGAGCGAGAGAGAGAGACTTCTGAGTGTAATGTTTACTGTTAATATTTATTGTTTATTTCACTTTTGTTTACTATCTACTTCCCTTGCTTTGGCAATGTTAACACACGTTTCCCATGCCAATAAAGCCCTTAAATTGAAATTGAATTGAGAGAGAGAGAGAGAGAGAGAGATATATTCCTCATAGGGCTTCCTCTAGATAGGCATGGAAAAGACAAAGTTGTTGATACATTGTGTGTGTGTGTCTGTTGGTAAGCCAGTCTGAATGGGAATAATAGTAGATGTATGATTGTCCATGGTTCACCTATGGTACAGTACAGTACAGCCTAGCTCTCCTGGGGCCTCATTATCCTACTGTACACACATACTTTTGTTAAATATACGTGTGAAATACGTGTCCTTGTGAAAAATACATACAGATACCCACTCTAGACTTCAAAATGTCTTACACCTTGGAAATTGTTTGTTTACCTGTTCGAGCTAAGAACACTTTGGTAAATGCAGAAATATACATGGAAAGAAAGTCTCATGTGAACGAAAAATATAGGACAAGGGAGAGGAAGAGATGAACTGTAAAAGAGGAGAAGAAAGAGGACAAGTGAGTATGAGAAGAAGAGAGGACAGAAGAGAGGGAGTTGCATGTTTTGTAGCACACAGTCCTACTGATCAGTGTGGTGTCTCTGTATCTAACACACAGTTCAGCCAGCACCGTCTTCTCTTCAGTTGTTTCTCATTTCTGCTACACAGCAGGAATCAGAGGGAGAGAGAAATGGAGAGCAACAGATTGACAGATGCAGGGAGAGTGAGGGAAGGAGGGAGAGAGAGAGAGAGAGAGAGAGAGAGAGGGACTGGGGAATTTGCTGGCTCATTAGTTTACAGCAGGGGTGTTGAACTCATTTTGCCCCGGGGGCCGCATTCAGTCTTCAATGAGGTCCGGGGGGCCGCACTGAAAATGTCTTATATTTCCTTGCCGTCAAAATAAAAATAAAATAGTCCTCTAGCCATCTTATTTTGAATTTTCTATGCTTCCTGTCTAGTGATTATTAGCGAGCTGGACAGTCAAAAAACTGTATGAATATAGGTTTTAAAAAATCTCCATTAATATACAGGACCAGTCAAAAGTTTGGACACGCCTACTCATTCAAGGGTTTTCCTTTATTTTTACTATTTTCTACATTGTAGAATAATAGTGAAGACATTAAAACTATGAAATAACACATATGGAATCATCTAGTAACCAAAAAAGTGTTAAACAAATCAAAATATATTTTATATTTTAGATTCTTCAAAGTAGCCACCCATTGCCTTGAGGACAGCTTTGCACACTCTTGGTATTATCTCAACCAGCTTCACCTGGAACGCTTTTCCAACAGTCTTGAAGGAGTTCCCACATATGCTGAGCACTTGTTGGCTGCTGTTCCTTCACTCTGCGGTCCGACTCATCCCAAACAATCTCAATTTGGTTGAGGTCGGGGGATTGTGGAGGCCAGGTCATCTGATGCAGCACTCCATCACTCTCCTTCTTGGTAGAATAGCCCTTACACAGCCTGGAGGTGTGTAGGGTCATTGTCCTGTTGAAAAACAAATGATAGTCCCACTAAGCCTAAACCAGATGGGATGGCGAATCGTGCAGAATGCTATGGTAGTCATGCTGGTTAATTGTGTTGAATTCTAAATAAATCACAGACAGTGTCACCAGCAAAGCACCCCCACACCATAACACCTCCTCCTCCATGCTTTACGGTGGGAAATGCACATGTGGAGATCATCCGTTCACCCACACCGCGTCTCACAAAGACACGGCGGTTGGAACCAAAAATCTCAAATTTGGACTCATCAGACCAAAGGACACATTTCCACCGGTCTAGTGTCCATTGCTCAGGTTTCTTGGCCCAAGCAAGTCTCTTCATCTTATTGGTGTCCTTTAGTAGTGGTTTCTTTGCAGCAATTCGACCATGAAGGCCTGATTCACACAGTCTCCTCTGAACAGTTGATGTTGAGATGTGTCTGTTACTTGAACTCTGTGAAGCATTTATTTGGGCTGCAATGTCTGAGGCTGGTAACTCTAATGAACTTATCCTCTGCAGCAAAGGTAACTCTGGGTCTTCCTTTCCTGTGGTGGTCCTCATGAGAGCCAGTTTCATCATAGCGCTTGATGGTTTTTGCGACTGCACTTGAAGAAACTTTTAAAGTTCTTGAAAGTTCTTGTTATTTCATAGTTTTGTTGTCTCCACTATTATTCTACAATGTAGAAAATAGTAAAAATAAAGAAAAACCCTTGAATGAGTAGGCGTGTCCAAACTTTTGACTGGTCCTGTATATTAATGGAGAAAAAAATTGACCTATATTCATACAGTTTCTTGAAAAACCCTGGAATTAGTAGGTGTGTCCAAACTTTTGACTGGTACTGTATTTAAGTGATAATGCCCGAGAAGCCGGTGTTTGTTGGATGTATTGGCACAGGTGTTGTTAGAAACCGTGCCAATATATCCAACAAACACCGGCTTTGAGGGCATTATCACTTTTATACAACGGGTTACCAACATTCAAATAATGATTGACATATTTTCATTAAAGACGTTATTTTGATTAATTTATTCGTACTATTTCATCCTTCCACAAGATATAGTCCCGACACAAATCTAGGGTTTCTAGAGACGCGACCCAGTCGTTCGTTCTTTTTGTTCTGTATCTATAGACGCGACCCATTGCCATACTGCCTGGCAACGTTCTTATCGCTTGCTTGCTAGCTAGCCAACTACGGCTAACTTACAGTCACGTCAAAAAGTTCAGCCAGAATAACAGTAAAGTAGCCGCAATAGCATTTGTTTAAGCTGTTTTCTAGTGACATTTATTTGGATACATCCATAACAATGAGCTAATGAGACGCGAATTTGCCTGGCATAGAGAATGTGCTCACTCGTCAGCACAATGTTGTTCAGCGGAGCTAGCCAACAACACAGCTACAGTAACACAATCACTTCAAACTGAAGCTGTAAAGACTGCAAATTAGCTGCGTTTCGTTTGACCTTTTTTCAATTGACCTTTTTTTGTATATATCCATAAAAATGATGCCAGCTGACTCATGATTTCGACCAGCTGAGAAACGCTGCCTGCCTTTCTGTCTCATCCCGACTCCCGACACGTTCAATACTGTGGGACAGCTGGAGATCTAATTTGAATATTGAAACAATGTTGCAAATGTCGGAGAGACAGACAGCAAGGTTTATACAAATCTCTGCTGTTGAAAACTAAATGTTAGTCTAAAAGAAATGTGAGATAATGTCTAGATGCTTTTTATAGTGGAGATCAAGTTTATAAAGTGCCTGACTGGGTTGATGAGACAGTGGATTGCGCAGTCAGATGCAACAGTGTAAATCGGCATTTTAACGTCCTAGATTTAGCTGGTGGTAACTTGTGGAATAGACACCGGCTGGAATGCAGTTTTAACCAATCAGCATTCAGAATAAAACCCACCCGTTGTATAAATAAATATATTTTTTTACTCAAACCACCCGTGGGCCGGATTGGACCCCCTTCGGCCCGCGGGCCATATGTTTGACACGTCTGGTTTACAGTGTTGTAGTATTGACCTACAAATGGCTCCCTACAGAGACAGGGCCATGGCGTCTAGCCGATGTAGCCTGTGTATCAATGTGAAGGTGTGTGTCTAATACACCTACGCGTCTCTGTGCTGTGAACTATTGATGAATGTTGTATTCTCACTACTGGGGTCATGTTAGATGAAGTAGGAGTAAGGTCTGGTTTTCTCCACCCTCTCTCTCTCTCTCTTTCTCTCTGACTCTCTCCCCTCTCCCCCCTCTCTCTCTCTGCCTGATGTAATGACAAGTGACAGCACAGCACCACTGAACTGTTCAAGAAATGTTCTGAGAGGACAAACCAGGGTCAAGTGCACTTCTCCGTGCCTGTTTCAGAAAGTTTCAACGTGTCTTGAAATGTTCACGTCAGTTCAGTTTGAAAAGGTTTGAATATGTTTGCTCCTGTCCGGAGTCCATGGCTGAGACCCAGGGTTATAAACCAAGTTATCTTCCTTTCAAAACAAAAGAATGCAATTGAAACACTCCTCCCTCGGTACACTGTTCCCTTCCCTTAGTATAATTTGCTTAGGGAAGAACCTGTTGTAAAACCAACAGGGGTTTTCCTTGGTTGAATTCAGCTGCTGTTGATCAGAGCATCTTGGCACTTGTGTGATACAGAATTGTGATTGAAATGTAACCGTTGTTAAAGCTGTATCCATGCTTTCTGGCAATCTCAATGTTGCTATGTTGCTTGGTATAGCTTATTTTGTGCTTGACTGAGTGACTGAGGTTTCGCTTGGTGAATCAGACCGGTGCTTGTTCCATTCATCTGCAAACCTCTGCAGGCTAGCGTGCAAACAAATAGAAAAATAAGCATAGCTGCGGGAAAATTGTTCTTGCATGTGCTATAGATGGCTATAACGGTCTGCTAATACAGGCCTACTTTTGTTTATTAATACTTTTTTTAAATCTGATTTTCCAGGGGGTGCTGCAGCACACTCAGCACCCCTATGGAAATAAGTAGGCTACTCACTGTCTCTGGATCCTCACATTGTCGCATACTTTCACACACACACAGTTTCTTTCCATCTCCTGGCTTAGACATAGGCACGTGAGACACCTCCCGCTCCTGGCAGGAAGCTGCCGACACAGCATCGCTCCTGACTGAGGCAGAGCAGTGCATGCTGGGAGTGTTTATCCTCTTTTACAGAGCCAGTTCTGGCTGCCACAGACTGCACTGAACGTCACAGGAGCTGCTTAGGGTACCTGGAGGATCCTTACTGTAGGCCATACTGTACATCAGATACTGATTTAGCTACATAGCCTCCTGCTGGCTCCCACTCTCCTGGCTCTGACTGGACAGAACTATCACCAGATGCAGGTGCTTGAAACATCAGTCTACTTATCCATGTTTTACATTGAAACCAGTTGAAAGATGCTGAGTATATGTAAGATTTTTAAAAAAAAATTAGTCATTTAGCAGACACTCCTATCCAGAGCGACTTACTGGAGCAACTAGGGTTAAGTGCCTTGCTCAATGGTACATTTTTCACCTAGATGGCTCGGGGATTCGAATTAGCGACCTTTGGGTTACTGGCCCAACGCTCTTAACCACTAGGCTAGTGACAGGTGAGTGAGTTTGCACGGAAGAAAAATAAGGAAAGAGAGATGAGTGAGTGAATGATCATGAGAAAGAAAAGCATAGAGAGAAGAAAGATCCTCTGTGTAGTTGAGGTCAGATGAGGGTCAGGTGTCCTGGAGGACCTCATGGTCTGATGCTTTCTAATGGCTGCTCATCTGACCCCAGCACTTAACACACATCTCCCACTCATAGATCGCTTACACTGGGAAGTGACCACACCTGGTTCTGCTGGCCAAGGTCCAGACAGAACTCATGTAAAAACATCAGTGAAAGACCAGTTAAACTCTCCTCTGCTAGGTCAGTGGAGAATATATTGTTGGTAAACTGTCCATCCAGTAAGCCTGTCTTAGCTCCTGTCTGCCTAGGCTACACCACTTTCCCATATGGGTCAACCCGTCCACATCTAACCCCATCTGTCTGACAGGCTGGCTTTATGAATGGCAGTTCAGTTGAACTCCAGTAATAATTGTAGTGCTAATAGCTTATCTGCTCTCTTGACGACAACAGAGAGAATTGTCACCTACTCAATATTGTTGTCATTCAGACTAGGCTTGGGCGGTATACCGTATATCGTATACCGTATACCGGGGTATACTATTTCTTTGACGTTTTTCAATAAATGTGAATATTTGTAGCTACTTTTTAAGTTAATACCTGCAGTCCACTTGTGCAATACGTTAGGAGATAAAGCAGATTGTGTTCTTCATTTCACCTGTCGCATTATTTGACATTATTTGACATTATTTGACATGATGAAGCTTACCGTTCCCCAGAACAGTTGAGCCAGTCACGTGCTTGTTTGTAAATGGCACAACGGGAGACAGCGAGCTGGTGAGTCCATAGCGTTGTATATCTATCGCCGATCTCTGTTGTGCTGCGCACATGAAGTGATGAAGTTACACTTGGATGCAATTCACTACTAAATGTTTGCCATCAGATAAGTTTATGAGCTGGATTTGCCTGTCTTTGCAATTTGTTTATGTTTGTTTTTGCTCGTTAGCGTTTAGTTAACAGCGTCTATGTGATTTCACTATTAGTTTGTGCTAATTTTATTAGCATTCTGGTAATAGAGGCCCAATGGGTTTTTCTTGCATTTTTTAGCACCCCTTGTGTGCCATGCCGGTAATACCGTAAATCCCGGGACGAGAGAAGGACAGTATGACAATATGAAAATCTGTATACCGCCCAAGCCTAATTTAGACACACAGATATGAGGAACTATGAAAGACATGATTGTCTAAATTTTTTAATTCACCAGTCCCTCAGATTAGTGCCAATCTCGGATTACAAAATCAAAGTCAAAGAGAAATCCTGTATCTAACATGGCCCATAAAGCCTCTGCAAATAGCAGTGATGACAACACAACAAGGCTTTGTCAGAAAACACTAGTAGTCTGCTGTATAGCCGCCTAAAGTCCTCTTTTATCTGTATAGAGCCCTCCTTGTCTTTCGATCGTGTTACCTGCTAAAGATGTACAGCAACTATCAAAGCAGCTACGTCTTACTGAGCTCTAACAGGGAGTCAGTCCTTGATTGACAGACAGAACAGGGGGGCAATGTGTCACTCAGCAAAGAGGACCCCACATCACATCAGGCATCCTCACGGGACGTCTCGTGGTCCTCCGGACGTGACACAAGCCCTTTGTCTCTATCAGATAGCATGAAAGGAGGATGTAGAAGAAAGGATAAGAGGGCATAGGATCCTGAAAGTCTTTCTTCTCTCCGTTCAAAAGACGGGGAACGGATGGCTGAGTTTATCACCCATCACATCCCTCAGGACCCCGGGGGCGTCCCAGAACACGGCTGTTTAATTAGACACACTCTGACTCTCTCTCCTCCTTTCTGCCTCCAGTAACTCCTCTCTCTGACTCTCTCTCCTCCTCTCTGCCTCCAGTAACTCCTCTCTCTGACTCTCTCTCCTCCTCTCTGCCTCCAGTAACTCCTCTCTCTGACTCTCTCCTCCTCTCTGCCTCAGGTAACTCCTCTCTCTGACTCTCTCCTCCTCTCTGCCTCCAGTAACTCCTCTCTCTGACTCTCTCTCCTCCTCTCTGCCTCCAGTAACTCATCTCTCTGACTCTCTCTCTCCTCTCTGCCTCAGGTAACTCCTCTCTCTGACTCTCTCCTCCTCTCTGCCTCCAGTAACTCCTCTCTCTGACTCTCTCCTCCTCTCTGCCTCAGGTAACTCCTCTCTCTGACTCTCTCCTCCTCTCTGCCTCCTGTAACTCCTCTCTCTGACTCTCTCCTCATCTCTGACTCCTGTAACTCTTCTCTCTGACTCTCTCCTCCTCTCTGCCTCCAGTAACTCCTCTCTCTGACTCTCTCCTCCTCTCTGCCTCAGGTAACTCCTCTCTCTGACTCTCTCCTCCTCTCTGCCTCAGGTAACTCCTCTCTCTGACTCTCTCTCCTCCTCTCTGCCTCAGGTAACTCCTCTCTCTGACTCTCCTCCTCTCTGCCTCCAGTAACTCCTCTCTCTGACTCTCTCCTCCTCTCTGCCTCCAGTAACTCCTCTCTCTGACTCTCTCCTCCTCTCTGCCTCAGGTAACTCCTCTCTCTGACTCTCTCTCCTCCTCTCTGCCTCCAGTAACTCCTCTCTCTGACTCTCTCCTCCTCTCTGCCTCAGGTAACTCCTCTCTCTGACTCTCTCTCCTCCTCTCTGCCTCAGGTAACTCCTCTCTCTGACTCTCTCTCCTCCTCTCTGCCTCTGGTATCTCCTCTCTCTGAGTCTACTCTGTGTGTGTGTGTGTGTGTGTGTGTGTGTGTGTGTGTGTGTGTGTGTGTGTGAGAGAGAGAGAGAGAGAGAGAGAGAGAGAGAGAGAGAGAGAGCGAGCGAGAGAGAGAGAGATTGAGTGTAACCTTCCCTCTCCATGTCTCCATGTGTACACCATCCTTATAGTTAGCGGTAGCGCTCGTGGTTTTGGCAGGAAGTTTTGTGCTGCCCACGGTGACACTAAATGCCCAGTAACCACGGTATGGACACTCCGGCACAGCTTTTCCTGTAACCCCAGAACAGACTACAAGTAAACGCAACGGGAAAATACATACACACACACACCAAAAGATCAGTCAGACCCACAGTTGTCTGTTGTATTTTATCTTGTTTGCTTATTTTGCTTAATTAGATAGCTTTTATCTTCATGTCTCTTCTAATATGTTTCTTATTTAGCATGTCAAATTTTTGGGGGGTTGTACGAGTGTCTGTCTAGTATGTTCAATGTTGCTGTGTGTGTATACAGTGGGGGAAAAAAGTATTTAGTCAGCCACCAATTGTGCAAGTTCTCCCACTTAAAAAGATGAGAGAGGCCTGTAATTTTCTTCATAGGTACACGTCAACTATGACAGACAAAATGAGAAAAAAAATTCCAGAAAATCACATTGTAGGATTTTTAATGAATTTATTTACAAATTATGGTGGAAAATAAGTATTTGGTCAATAACAAAAGTTTCTCAATACTTTGTTATATACCCTTTGTTGGCAATGACACAGGTCAAACGTTTTCTGTAAGTCTTCACAAGGTTTTCACACACTGTTGCTGGTATTTTGGCCCATTCCTCCATGCAGATCTCCTCTAGATTAGTGATGTTTTGGGGCTGTCGCTGGGCAACACGGACTTTCAACTCCCTCCAAAGATTTTCTATGGGGTTGAGATCTGGAGACTGGCTAGGCCACTCCAGGACCTTGAAATGCTTCTTACGAAGCCACTCCTTCATTGCCGGGGCGGTGTGTTTGGGATCATTATCATGCTGAAAGACCCAGCCATGTTTAATCTTCAATGCCCTTGCTGATGGAAGGAGGTTTTCACTCAAAATCTCACGATACATGGCCCCATTCATTCTTTCCTTTACACGGATCAGTCGTCCTGGTCCCTTTGCAGAAAAACAGCCCCAAAGCATGATGTTTCCACCCCCATGCTTCACAGTAGGTATGGTGTTCTTTGGATGCAACTCAGCATTCTTTGTCCTCCAAACACGACGAGTTGAGTTTTTACCAAAAAGTTCTATTTTGGTTTCATCTGACCATATGACATTCTCCCAATCCTCTTCTGGATCATCCAAATGCACTCTAGCAAACTTCAGACGGGCCTGGACATGTACTGGCTTAAGCAGGGGGACACATCTTTATATTTATTATTATATTATTATTATACATCTGGCACTGCAGGATTTGAGTCCCTGGCGGCGTAGTGTGTTACTGATGGTAGGCTTTGTTACTTTGGTCCCAGCTCTCTGCAGGTCATTCACTAGGTCCCCCCGTGTGGTTCTGGGATTTTTGCTCACCGTTCTTGTGATCATTTTGACCCCACGGGGTGAGATCTTGCGTGGAGCCCCAGATCGAGGGAGATTATCAGTGGTCTTGTATGTCTTCCATTTCCTAATAATTGCTCCCACAGTTGATTTCTTCAAACCAAGCTGCTTACCTATTGCAGATTCAGTCTTCCCAGCCTGGTGCAGGTCTACAATTTTGTTTCTGGTGTCCTTTGACAGCTCTTTGGTCTTGGCCATAGTGGAGTTTGGAGTGTGACTGTTTGAGGTTGTGGACAGGTGTCTTTTATACTGATAACAAGTTCAAACAGGTGCCATTAATACAGGTAACGAGTGGAGGACAGAGGAGCCTCTTAAAGAAGAAGTTACAGGTCTGTGAGAGCCAGAAATCTTGCTTGTTTGTAGGTGACCAAATACTTATTTTCCACCATAATTTGCAAATAAATTCATAAAAAATCCTACAATGTGATTTTCTATGATGAAAATTACAGGCCTCTCTCATCTTTTTAAGTGGGAGAACTTGCACAATTGGTGGCTGACTAAATACTTTTTTTCCCCACTGTATGTGCGTGTGCCCACATAGCCCAAAAATATTTTGGGTATCTCAGATTGTTCTGGCAATTCTCACAAAGAAACTTCATTGGGAGGAAGTATGTTTGATATGCTTTTTACATTTTACATTTTTTCTTTTATGATGAAAGTGGCCATTTTTAGACCTATACATGTGAGATGTAATGCCGAATGTAAGACCCAATGATCCGTGAACCGTACATGATACAGAACACCTTGGTGCCATTATACTCCTAATAGTGTGCTCTAAAATATGGAGTACCGCTACATTCTGTAATACAATTTTACACATGAATTTATTCAACATTAAAACTATAAATATCCCAAAGCTACCCTTTTTGATTTTGTTAATTTTTTTACATATTGTTTTAAACAATATACTCTACAAGCACATCAAATTTCCAGAGTGGGCTCTCTGCAACTTTTAAAGTTATGATATATTTTAGGAGCACCACCAACACAGTGAATGGGAAAATGGATTCAAAGGGAACTCCCTCTGCTGGTGATTTGCTGAATATGCAGGAGGGCTGGTTAATGACCTATAATGTCAATTTCTTTCATTGATAATTTCTTCAAAAGCAGCAGAGAGGCCACTCTGAAAATGTGATGTTTGAAGAGTATATTGTTTCAAACAATATGCCTAAAAATAAGCTACACTGAACAAAAATATAAACACAACATGTAAAGTGTTGGTCCCATGTTTCATGAGCGAAAGATAAAAGTCCCAGACATTTTCCATACGCACAAAAAGCTTATTTCTCTCAAATGTTGTGCACAAATTTGTTTACATCCCTGTTAGTGAGCATTTCTCATTTGCCAAGATAATCCATCCACCTGACAGGTGTGGCATATCAAGAAGCTGATTAAACAGCATGATCATTACACAGGTGCACTTTGTGCTGGGGACAATAAAAGGCCACTTTAAAATGTGCAGTTTTGTCACACAACACAATGCCACAGATGTCTCAAGTTTTGAGGGAGCGTGCAATTGGCATGCTGACTGCAGGAATGTCCACCAGAGCTGTTGCTAGAGAATTGAATGTTAATTCTCTACCATAAGCTGCCTCCAACCTCGTTTTAGAGAATTTGGCAGTACGTTCATCCGGCCTCACAACCGCAGACCACGTGTGACCACGCCAACCCAGGACCTCCACATCCGGCTTCTTCACTTACGGGATCGTCTGAGGTGGGTGCTGAAAAGTATTTATGTTTGTAATAAAGCCCTTTTGTGGGGAAAAACTCATTCTGATTGGCTGGGCCTGGCTCCCCAGTGGGTGGGCATATGCCCTCCCAGGGCCACCAATAGCTGCACCCCTGCCCAGTCATGTGAAATCCATAGATTAGGGCCTAATGAAATTATTTAAATTGACTGATTTCCTGATATGAACTGTAACTCAGTAAAATCTTTGAAAATATTTGCATGTTGCATTTATATTTTTGTTCAGTATAAATCAAGAAGGGTACTTTTTCATATTAATATTTTTTATGTTGAATTAATTAATGTGAAACATTGTATTTCATGATATAGCCATACTCCATATTTTAGAGCACACTATGAGGAGTATAATGACACCCAGATGTTGTCTGTATCATGCACGGTTCACAGATCATAGGGTCTTACAGGAGGCATGTATAGGTCTAAAAAGGGCCTAAAATGGCCACCTTTATCATGAATTTCTCAAAAATTATTTGTGATACTTGATACAAATGTAAAAAGCATCTTAAACATCCTTCTTCCCAATAATTTTTTTATGTGAGAATTGCGAGAACAATCTCTAATATTATACAATCTCTAATATTTTCGGCCATGCTGGCGTGGAGTCGCCCTATACTCTATGCTGCTGTTGTTACTGAGCTCCTGTTCTCTCTCTCTCTCTCTCTCTCTCTCTCTCTCTCTCTCTCTCTCTCTCTCTCTCTCTCTCTCTCTCTCTCTCTCTCTCTCTCTCTCTCTCTCTCTCTCTCTCTCTCTCCTACAGCAGTGGAGGCCTGTATCCTCTGATATTTCCTCCATCATTGATATGCAAGCAGCATCACCCAGGCGCTAGCGCAAGGTTAAGCATGTGTGACGGCCAGGCTTAGGAATTGCCTCAGTCTCGCTTGCTCTCTCTCTCACACTCTCTCCCTCCCTCTCTATCTCTCCCTCTTCTCACTCTGTCTCTCTTATTCTCTCTCTCTCTCTCTCTCTCTCTCTCTCTCTCTCTCTCTCTCTCTCTCTCTCTCTCTCTCTCTCTCTCTATCTCTCCATCTCTCTCTCTCTCTCTCTCTCTCTCTCGCTTATTCTCTCTCTCTCTGTCTCTATCTCTCTCTCGCTTTCCTCCCTCTCGCTGTCTCTTGCTATTTCATTTTCATCATCTGTGTTAGAGTGTGAGGCCACAGAGTTCTTCCTTTTAATCATCCATAAATGTACCTTCCTACCCGCTCCTCTTACATTACAACATACATATTACTGCCACTGAACCTTCTAAAGTTCTATATGACATTTTCTCCCCTCTGAACGCAGGGCTGTATGTTTCCCTGTCCAGGACTTAAATGGCTGGCAGAGCGCTTGGCATTTATAGGATCCACTTAAAGTTATTTCCCAATCAGAGAGAGAAGCAGGAGAGGGAGGGATGACATCATAGACAGATCTCAGTGTGAGTTGGGCAACACTGGGTATTGTCTGTGACGACTGTCTGCTTCAACTTTCAATATCACTGGTAGTACAGGAATAAGGTCATAGATGGGCATTTCAAGTATATTTCCTACAGGCTGAAATAGAAACATCTATAGAGCTAATAGTATTATTGCTGTCACCATTGTCTTCACCTGGTTCAATTTCCAGGATCTAATTGTTCAGTAGAATGTAACTTACCGGTGTTAGAACAACCTTACATATAACATATAGCCCTTCGCAGCTTTTTGTATCTGGTGTTCTTGGTAGTAGTGTGAAATGTTACATTGTGTGAGTTCAACAATTACTCTAAAACTCTCGGAGCTCAGGAGCTAGCAGGAAAATGTTCCAGCAGCCACATTCCAGGTCTGACATTCTAAGACAAGGAGGCGTCGGCTGGGGTCAGGCAGGGGATGGTAGAGAACAGGGAACACACCGGGCTCACTCACCGCTCGTGTGTGTGTGTGTGTGTGTGTGCGTGCGTGTGTGCATGCTGTGTAAGCATGTGTTTTAGACATTCATTGCCAGACTGTGACGTACTCCATTCAAGTTATCATTGACTTTTCATTTACTATGACTCACGGAGCCTACAGTGCTGTCAACATGCTGTCCATTCTGATCATTCTGATCAAGGACTATACTGTGCTTTAGATAGTACACAGTTACACAGCCAGTGACTGAACCATTCCATACTTTACATGTCTAGACAAATAAATGAACTTGAATGATGACAAAGTTCCATCTGCAAACATGAGTTGCAGAAGAATTGCACTCGAAATGTACTGTAATCACTTAAAGAAATGTAAACAAGGAAAGCTCTGCTGGAAATCGGGCGGTGTCCTTTGAACTGTGAAATTAAAGGAACTCTGTAAACTGTGACTCAATCTAAACTAAACAAACCAATTAAAATGGAACTAAAAATGAGAGGAGATAGAATTTTTCTGTTAATGGATTTCTCCTCACCCTGTCTGATAATCTGGTTTTTCCTGTTGTCCCAGCTGAGAACATTGTTGTCTCTTATGTTAGGCCAGAGCCAGTCTGAACCAATGACAATGAACTATAACTACTTTTCATTTTCAAACTCCTTAGCATTCTGTTTTGTCTATTTATCACGATCAGAAGAAAGGACAGGGGATTTGCGGTACCCTCCCCCACCCCCTCCCTCCCCCCTTCCGTTCTTAATTGCAGCTCCACTCATTTGTTATTTTCCAGAGGAGCTAGACGAGGGTGGTTTCCTGCTCATGTTCCTACTACTGAGAGAGAGAGTGAGGTTTGTTAGTCAATCACATTGACACACACTACTGAGCCGACATGTTGCCCTGACCCTGATCACAGGCTCCTGTTTAAAGGGTCAGCCACTAACGGTGGAGCACTAACATGCTTGGAGTTGGACTCTAGGGCAGAGGTGCATTATTGTGATCCTCACAAGCTGTAGTGTATGCTGCTTTTCATTCTTGTCTTTTAATGCGAGACTGAACCATGTTTCCTTATAATGCTGTTCACCACTGTAGAACCTCAAGAGTGGGAGGGGGAGTGTCCATTTTCAATTCTTTGTAAGAGAGGACCTTGCACTTACATCTGATAACATTGACGTTTAATCTCTTTTTATGGAAATTCCCTCCTGTTCATTTTTTGGTGGTAAAAAAGTGGTAATTGGATGTATCTATCGGCCACCGATTCTGACATTGGTGGTTTTATTGATATCCTTGCATCAACCTTGGATTTGATTTATAATGAAGATAAAGGGTGTTTTCTATTGGGTGATTACAACATAAACGTATTTAAAAGTGAGAACCACTCACTGACATTTGACGTTTTGAATATTTTATATTCCAGCTATCTGTATCTCCTCATCTATAAACCCACAAGCGTGATCAGTTAATCTGCCGCCCTTATTGATAATATGTTTTACAAATTCTTTGAATAATGTGGCTAATACAGGTATACTTTATACTGTGTACTTTATTTTCCTCTTCTCTTTGGCAGCTGGAAATGAACAGATGGGAATGATTAGTAGCATTGAGGGTAGAATATTTAACAAAAGTAATTGTGAGAACTGATTTATGATATTTCATGGGACATTTTTTATAATCAGGCCGATGTGGAGTCTGCTTACCAGAGTTTTCTCACATCTTTCATTCTGTATTTCACCAGTGCTTTCCCTTAGTTAAACCACGTAAGAGAGCAGCAGAAGGGTTCTGGAAACATTGGTTTAAAACCGGTCTCCAAAAATCCTCAGTTAAAAAAAACAAGTTGTACAAAAAGTTTCTCACAAATCCCTCTCCTGTGAATTCTGCAAATTACAAAAAGTATAAGAACAAATTTACTCACCTAGTTCAGATATCCCGAAAATTTTATTTTACTAACACATTTCAAGAATCCTTAAATAATATCAAGTCAGCTTGGAAAATCATCAATCAACTGTAGAATAAGAAAAAGGCATCTAGAACTATTCCATCTCAATTTATTGTTGGAAATAAGACCTATAGTGATCCTGATGTTGTTTCATGTGGATGTAATATATTTTTTGTGAATGTGGGTTCCTCTCTGTCAAAGAAAATAGAGAAATCTGATGGAAATCCCTTGGATTACATTAAGGAACATTTCCCTTCTCTGCTTCAGTTTGATCCTCCTGATGTAATAGAGGTGATGGAGGTAATTGGTAAGTTAAAGATATCAGCAGCAGGTCATGATGAGATTGTTGCCTCTTTGGTGAAATCAGTGTCTCCCTCGAATACTGAACCTCTAATGTATATCTTCCCCAAATCAATGCAAACTGGTATTGTTCCTAAAGATTTGAAAATTGCCAAAGTTATCCCCCTCTATAAATCTAGGGATCCCAGATTTTTTACAAATTATCACCCAATATCTGTACTACCATGTTTTTCTAAAATCCTAGAAAAATTGGTGTATAAGATAATGTTGAAACATTTTTATCAACACTGTATTCTATATGAGCACCAATATGGTTTTCGTAAAAACTACTCCACAGAAATGGCTCTATTGCAATTTGTGGATAAAATCTTTACAGCCCTGAACAACAATGAATACACTCTTGGCATCTTTTTAGATTTATCCAAAGTGTTTGACGCGGTTGATCATGAAATATTACTTTCTAAATTGCATTATTACGGTTTTCAGGATTATACAGTGGGGGGAAAAAGTATTTAGTCAGCCACCAATTGTGCAAGTTCTCCCACTTAAAAAGATGAGAGAGGCCTGTAATTTTCATCATAGGTACACGTCAACTATGACAGACAAAATGAGAAAAAAAAATCCAGAAAATCACAATGTAGGATTTTTAATGAATTTATTTGCAAATTATGGTGGAAAATAAGTATTTGGTCAATAACAAAAGTTTCTCAATACTTTGTTATATACCCTTTGTTGGCAATGACACAGGTCAAACGTTTTCTGTAAGTCTTCACAAGGTTTTCACACACTGTTGCTGGTATTTTGGCCCATTCCTCCATGCAGATCTCCTCTAGAGCAGTGATGTTTTGTGGCTGTTGCTGGGCAACACGGACTTTCAACTCCCTCCAAAGATTTTCTATGGGGTTGAGATCTGGAAACTGGCTAGGCCACTCCAGGACCTTGAAATGCTTCTTACGAAGCCACTCCTTCGTTGCCCGGGCGGTGTGTTTGGGATCATTGTCATGCTGAAAGACCCAGCCATGTTTCATCTTCAATGCCCTTGCTGATGGAAGGAGGTTTTCACTCAAAATCTCACGATACATGGCCCCATTCATTCTTTCCTTTACACGGATCAGTCGTCCTGGTCCCTTTGCAGAAAAACAGCCCCAAAGCATGATGTTTCCACCCCCATGCTTCACAGTAGGTATCGTGTTCTTTGGATGCAACTCAGCATTGTTTGTCCTCCAAACACGACGAGTTGAGTTTTTACCAAAAAGTTCTATTTTGGTTTCATCTGACATTCCTCTTCTGGATCATCCAAATGCACTCTAGCAAACTTCAGACGGGCCTGGACATGTACTGGCTTAAGCAGGGGGACACGTCTGGCACTGCAGGATTTGAGTCCCTGGTGGCGTAGTGTGTTACTGATGGTAGGCTTTGTTACTTTGGTCCCAGCTCTCTGCAGGTCATTCACTAGGTCCCCCCGTGTGGTTCTGGGATTTTTGCTCACCGTTCTTGTGACCATTTTGACCCCACGGGGTGAGATCTTGCGTGGAGCCCCAGATCGAGGGAGATTATCAGTGGTCTTGTATGTCTTCCATTTCCTAATAATTGCTCCCACAGTTGATTTCTTCAAACCAAGCTGCTTACCTATTGCAGATTCAGTCTTCCCAGCCTGGTGCAGGTCTATAATTTTGTTTCTGGTGTCCTTTGACAGCTCTTTGGTCTTGGCCATAGTGGAGTTTGGAGTGTGACTGTTTGAGGTTGTGGACAGGTGTCTTTTATACTGATAACAAGTTCAAACAGGTGACATTAATACAGGTAACGAGTGGAGGACAGAGGAGCCTCTTAAAGAAGAAGTTACAGGTCTGTGAGAGCCAGAAATCTTGCTTATTTGTAGGTGACCAAATACTTATTTTCCACCATAATTTGCATATACATTCATAAAAAATCCTACAATGTGATTTTCTGGATTTTTTTTTCTCAATTTGTCTGTCATAGTTGACGTGTACCTATGATGAAAAATTACAGGCCTCTCTCATCTTTTTAAGTGGGAGAACTTGCACAATTGGTGGCTGACTAAATACTTTTTTTCCCCACTGTAAATTCATAAAAAATCCTACAATGTGATTTTCTGGAGAAAAAAAATCTCAATTTGTCTGTCATAGTTGACGTGTACCTATGATTAAGTGGGAGAACTTGCAGAATTGGTGGCTGACTAAATACTTTTTTTCCCCACTGTACATATAATTGGCTATATACTGTATATAACACAAGACACTGCGATACCCTTCACCCTCCACACTGCTGCACCTCACATAGACAATTCTCTAGTCTATCAGATGTAGAGGTACCAAACTCTGGAATTCTTATCTTCACATTGCCAAAATATCATCATCCCTCAATAACTTCAGGCGAAGACTGGTGGTCAGCCTGATGAACCAAACTATTCAGTAATCTCCACCATATAGCCTAACTCTCACAAACTCACATACTTTATTATTTTTTTACGTGATTACTAATCAATTCATTTATACATTTATAATTAGTAGATTTTGTTTTTATCTGTATTGTTGTCTATCACGCATTTTCTTTGGTGCAAATAAATAAACCATGGGAGACCGGGGTTAGCTAGTTGTGATTAGGGGTAGGTTGTTACAGGGATTAGCTAGTTGTAAGTAGGGGTAGGTTGTTACAGGGGTTAGCTAATTGTGTGTAGGGGTAGGTTGTTACAGGGGTTAGCTAGTTGTGAATAGTGGTAGGTTGTTACAAGGGTTAGCTAGTTGTGTGTAGGGGTAGGTTGTTACAGGGGTTAGCTAGTTGTGTGTAGGGGTAGGTTGTTACAGGGGTTAGCTAGTTGTGAGTAAGGATAGGTTGTTACAGATGTTAGCTAGTTGTTACAGGGGTAGGTTGTTACAGGGATTAGCTAGTTGTGAATAGGGGTTTTTTGTTACAGGGATTAGCTAGTTTTGAGTAGGTATAGGTTGTTACAGGGATTAGCTAGTTGTGTGTAGGGGTAGGTTGTTACAGGGGTTAGCTAGTTGTGAATAGTGGTAGATTGTTACAGGGGTTAGCTAGTTGTGTGTAGGGGTAGGTTGTTACAGGGGTTAGCTAGTTGTGAGTAAGGATAGGTTGTTACAGGTGTTAGCTAGTTGTTACAGGGGTAGGTTGTTACAGGGATTAGCTAGTTGTGAATAGGGGTTGTTTGTTACAGGGGTTAGCTAGTTGTGAAAACGGGTAGTTTGTTACGGGGTTAGCTAGTTGTGAGTAAGGATCGGTTGTTACAGGGGTTAGCTAGTTGTTACAGGGGTAGGTTGTTACAGGGGTTAGCTAGTTGTGAATAGTGTTAGGTTGTTACTGGGGTTAGCTAGTTGTTAGTAGGGGTTGGTTGTTACAGGGGTTAACTAGTTGTGAATAGGGATAGGTTATTACAAGGGTTAGCTAGTTGTTACAGGGGTAAGTTGTTACAGGGGTTAGCTAGTTGCGATTAAGGTTGTAGGTTGTAATAAGCTGGGGGGTTGGCCCTGTGTTCCATGCGCCATGGATCAATGTAGCCTCTGTACTGACATTTACTCCTGAGGTGTTGGACTGCTGCACTCTCTATAACCACTGTGGTTATTATTTGACCCTGCTGGTCATCTATGAACGTTTGAACGGCTTGAAGAATGATCTGGCCTTAATGGCCATGTACTTTTATCTCCACCCGGCACAGCCAGAAGAGGACTGGCCATCCCTAAGAGTCTGGTTCCTCTCTAGGTTTCTTCCTAGGTTCCTGCCTTTCTAATGAGTTTTTCCTAGCCACCATGCTTCTGCATTGCTTGCTCTTTGGGGTTCTGTATAGCACTTTGTGACAACTGCTGATGTAAAAAGGGCTTTATAAAATCAATTTGATTGATTGATTGTGTATCAGTCGTCTTCAGCAAAAACTAATAGGCTGTCATGGTTAGTGTCACTTTTGTAGCAGGAGGCAGTGCAACAACTCCAGGCTAACTTGGAAGAGGATAAGTGTAAATCTGTCACTTTATCATCCCCATCATTTACATTAGAGTCATTAAACAGACGCTCTTATCCAGAGCCACTTCCAGTTAGTGCATTAATCTTAAGATAGCTAGGTGAGACAACCACATCACAGTCGGGGTAGTACATTTTCCCTCAATAAAGAAGTGATCAGTAAGTCAGAGCCAGTAGGAAAAGACAAGGTTGTTGTTTTTTGGGGGGGAGAATTAAGACTGAGATGTCTTATTTAAGATCACTTCAACACCTTAGCGTTGTTGTCTCTCCTGAGTGACTTCATTTTTGTGAATGGTGTCTGTGATCTTTGGCCTGGGATGGCATGACGAGGGGGGGGGGGGGGGGGGGTTGTGGGAGCTGGAGTTAATGAAAGGTAAACAGGAGGGCTGCTCTGAGGTGCGCCAAAGAACACAGAGCTATTCTACAGGATATGAGCATTCTCCTGACTTACCTTGATATGCATGACGTTGGATCAGAGGAACAGATTTTGAACTCCCAAAATTTCTCTACTGAAGGGTTAGGTTAGACTGGGAATTCTAGTTTGTTACTATATTGCATACCTGCCAGGGCCCTCTGTGTACTATAGTCCATTCTTGTATGAAATGATAAATTGTTGAGATGAGTATGATGCATGTTGACATATTATACAGAAACTCATGTTGACTATGTACACTCTTAGAAAAAAGGGTTCCAAAAGGGTTCTTCCTGGAGCCACATTTTTTTATTCAAATGGTTCTCCTATGGGGACAGCCCCAAAAAACTTTTAGGTTCCAAATATCAGCTATTTTTCCAAGAGTGTATACATTGTGTTAAAGCTGCCACTGTATGGATAACCTTAATGGTAGCTTTTGTCAGTTACTGTAAGTTGTCAACTGTATTTATTTGAAATCTTTTCAGGATGAAATCTCTTGAGATGCACCATCTTGAGTGTCCAAATAAAAAAACGAATGAAAAACAAAAAACTAACAGTACTTAGAAACAAGAATAATATGGCAACTACTGTCTAATAATAATAATGATTTAAAACAAATACTTAGATTAAACAAAGAGTTGTCAAACTAATAGGCTTACAACTAATAAAAACTACTGCTACAACTACTAATACAAATAATAAAATTAAGTACCTATAATATATACATACATACAGTACATATTAAAAAATATCTCCACATGGTGATGTTTCTATTTGTTAGAATTTAAGAAAGCCCTTTTTCAAATGTTAAAAACAAAGAGTTTGTTTTTAACATTTGAAAAAGGGCTTTCTTAAATTCACTGTGTGATTTTAATGCCATGATTTCTATAGGTAAATTATTCCAGTCAGTTGGCCCTTTGTATCTGAAAGATCTTACTCCAACCTCATGATGTACCCTTGGAATTTGTAATTGCTGAAAGGAGTAGTGCGAGTCTTGTATAGTTAGGTGTTCCTTAATACACTATATATACAAAGGTATGTGGACACCCCTTCAAATTAGTGTATTCGGCTATTTATATACTGTTGCTGACAGGTGTATAAAATCGAGCACACAGCCATGCAATCTCCATAGAGAAACATTGACAGTAGAATTGCCTTATTGAAGAGCTCAGTGACTTTAAACGTGGCCACCTTTCCAACAAGTCAGTTCATCAAATTTCTGCCCTGCTAGAGCAGCCCCGGTCAACTGTAAGTGCTGTTATTGTGAAGTGGAAACATCTAGGAGCAACAACGGCTCAGTCACGAAGTGCTATGCCACACAAGCTCACAGAACGGGACCGCAGAGTGCTGAAGCGCGTATCGCGTAAAAATCATCTGTCCTCGGTTGCAACACTCACTACTGAGTTCCAAACTGCCTCTGGAAGCAACGTCAGCACAATAACTGTTCGTCGGGAGCTTCATGAAATGGGTTTCCATGGCCGAGTAGCCGCACACAAGCTTAAGATCATCATGCGCAATGCCAAGCGTCGGCTGGAGTGGTGTAAAGCTTGCCGCCATTGGACTCTGGAGCAGTGGAAATGCGTTCTCTGGAGTGATGAATCACACTTCACCATCTGGCAGTTCAATGGACAAATCTGGGTTTGGCGGATGCCAGGAGAACGCTACCTGCCCCAATGCATAGTGCCAACTGTAAAGTTTGGTGGATGAGGAATAATGGTCTGGGGCTGTTTTCCATGGTTCGGGCTAGGCCCCTTAGTTCCAGTGAAGGGAAATCTTAACGCTACAGCATACAATGACCTTCTGGACGATTCTGTGCTTCCAACTTTGTGGCAACAGTTTGGGGAAGGCCCTTCAGCATGACAATGCCCCAATGCACAAAGCGAGGTCCATACAGAAATGGTTTGTCGAGATCGATGTGGAAGAACTTGACTGGCCTGCACAGAGCCCTGACCTCAACCCCATTAAACACCTTTGGGATGAATTGGAACGCCGAATGCGAGCCAGTCCTAATCGCTCAGCTTCAGTGCCCAACCTCATTAATGCTCTTCTGGCTGAATGGAAGCAAGTCCCCGCAGCAATGTTCCAACATCTAGTGGAAAGCCTTCCCAGGAGAGTGGAGGCTGTTATAGCAGCAAAGGGGGGACCAACTCCATATTAATGCCCATGATTTTGGAATGAGATGTTAGACGAGTAGGTGTCCACATACTTTTGGTCATGTAGTGTATATACAGGGACATTTAAGTTGATACATTTAAAAAGACGTTGGTACCAATGCAGTTGTCTTCTGTTTGGGAGTGTCACAGGGCCAAGCCTTCACTGCTGAGGAGTTGAACATGTTTGATAAAGAGCTGTATAAACACTGACACACTAAAGCAGTGCAAGAGCTCTCTCTGTGGAGGCAAAACAGAGAGCACAGACAGATAAACGCTTTTTTGAGTATGAATGTTTCTCCTCACTCAGGCCTTTCCAAAACGGGATTATGACGTGTGCTTTGTTAATCTTCAAAATGAAAGTTTTACTTCTCAAACTTTCCTCTCCTCAGATTATACAAGGACTCAATGAGAGTCAAGTTTATATTACAATATTACTGCTGTTCATATCTTTGTCTTGAGGAGAAGCCATTAGAGAATTCTCAGGGGATGTGGGTATAGGGTAATGGAGAATATAGATCTGACATGTGACTATCAGCAGAAATGCCAATTAGAAATGCATCAACGGACAGCTACAGTCAGTTGGGAATTCACTGGAAGGCCTTACAGCCATGTTGTTACGAGAAGATCAGAACAGGTTGTCAAACTGATGGAGAGTGGTCAATGAACCTCCCTGTGGATGTGTTTGTGTGTGTGTGATAGTGATGCGCAGATTGACTCATAACCTGCAGTCCCCGCGGTTATATCCTAAAATATTTTTGGATGAAGGGCGGGTGGGTGGAGGGCGGGTTGAAGAAAGAGAAAACAATACTTTTAAAAAATCATACATGTATAATTCTTGTGCAATTTATATCAATAGGCTACATTTATGTCTTTCATTCGTGTAGGCTATCTGGCATTAGTGCGTAAGCTTTAGGGCCTAACCAAATAGCCTACAGGCCAATCACCAAATGCTTTTGGGAACGGGCAGAAAAAGTTAACGTCGATCCACGGAGGCAAAATGGGCCATGTCAGAGTTTAATTCAATAAGAGAAAAGCTGCAAAATGGAGAGTTGAAAATAAAGAGAAGGGAAGGCCAGAAAAGTAATGTTTGGGAAAAATTTGGTGAAGTGGTAGAAGAGGATGATAGCAGTGTTATGTTATGTGTGATGATTGTGAGACGCTATATAAATTCAACAGTCACAAGACGGGGGACTTCAAGTAGGCCTATGGTACAAGTAGGCCTATGGTACGTCAAGGACTCTGTAGCCTACTGTTCAGATGGGTTAAATGGAAACTTGTCCCGTGTAGCTCAGTTGGTAGAGCATAGTGTTTGCAACGCCAGGGTAGTGGGTTCGATTCCCAGGGGGGGCCATTATGAAAAAAAAAATGTATGCACTAACTGTAAGTCGCTCTGGATAAGAGTGTCTGCTAAATGACTAAAATGTAAACTGAAATCTGGACACTGACTGCAGGTCTATAACCTCTCACATAGCCTTTAATATTAACTGCTGCAGAATTAAGCATTTCTTGCACTAAAATGATATACCAAATGTAGGCTAATCTTTGACTCGGGAACAGGAATGGAGAAATATCTCTCAAATTTTGTGCACAAATTGGTTTACATCCCTGTTAGTGAGCGTTTCTCCTTTGCCAAAATAATCCATCAACCTGACAGGTATGGCATATCAAGAAGCTGATTAAACAGCATGATCATTAATATAGGTGCACCTTGTGCTGGAGACAGTAAAAGGCTACTAAAATGTGCAGTTTTGTCACACAACACAATGCCACAGATGTCTCAAATTTTGAGAGAGTGTGCAATTGGCATTCTGACTGCAGGAATGTCCACCGGAGCTGTTGCCAGAGAATTGAATGTTAATTTCTCTACCATAAGCCGTTTTAGAGAATTTGGCAGTTGCTGATGTCAATGTTGTGAACAGAGTGCCCCATGGTGACGGTGGGGTTATGGTATGGACAGTTATAAGCTACCGACAACGAACACGATTGCATTTTATCGATGGCAATTTGAATGCACAGAAATACCGTGATGAAATACCGTGACCAACAGATGCATATCTGTATTCCCAGTCATGTGAAATCCATAGATTATGGCCTAATTTATTTATTTAAATTGACTGATTTCCTCATATGAACTGTAACTCACTAAAATCTTTGAAATTGTTGCATGTTGCATTTATATTTTTGTTCAGTATATGTTCTTACAACCAGTCAAACTGATGTCATTTGGAAATTTTGCACAGAAAATATTTTTGAGTTATTGCATTTTCTCCCCGGTCCCTAAATGTCTTTGCTCCGCAGAGATGACAGAGAACTTTACCGAAGTTCATTCTATCGTTTTATGACATCTTTCCATCAATATTATCAGCACACATCTTATCTCTCCTAATCTTTGTCTTTGATATATTCTCTATTTCTTCCTCGTTCACTTTCTTTCTTATTGCTCCTCTGTCTGTGTTCCTTTTTTGTAAAGTGGTGAGGAGAATTCCCCTCTGTAGCTCAGCTGGTAGAGCACGGCGCTTGTAACGCCAAGGTAGTGGGTTCGATCCCCGGGACCACCCATACACAAAAATGTATGCACGCACGACTGTAAGTCGCTTTGGATAAAAGCGTCTGCTAAATGGCATATTATTATTATTATAATAAGAACAAGGAAGCCTCAGCATGGGGCTAACGATGCATTCAGATTCATTCAGTGTTGTTCTGCTCCTCTCTGCTGCCCCATTAAGACAATACGCTCACCAAATAAACAGAGAAAAGGAATTTGTTGCATTTAACCAGATTTAACAAAATAAAGTGATTTGGTCTTGAGCCTGCTGTAGGACATTCCTTCTCAGAGAGTGTACCCACCCAATCACCTTTATGTTTTTATGTCACTGTTTAGCAGTCTAATGTGTCTATATACAGTACGTTCCACTGTTGTTGTTGTGCAGCCCTCCCTGTATTAGATTAATTATGCACTGCTGTAATGGCTCTATATTTGTGGTTGTTTATTGTGCCTCAGTGCCCCTGTCCTCTCCCTCTGCCACTTAGCTGTCTATCTGGCAGAGCCTCTCCTCTGCAGAGGATGCTCCTCTCTAATGAATGAAGTCAAGCCATTTAGAGAGCCTTTTAATGGCACATAAAGCCCTGCTGCTGGGCTCTGATTAATCAGAGAAAGTGTTGGGCTGAGCACAGAGGCCCTACTCCATCCTCAGCCCTGTTCTCCATTCATCGCTGCTCTGCACTCAGTTATAGCCTGATCCCTTTCTCTAATTGTGCGTTCCAAATGGCACCCTATTCCCTATATAGTACACTACTTTTGACCAGGGCCCATAGAGATCTGAGAACAAAATTGAGCAAATTTAGGACACCGTTCTGCTAAAAAATGTACGCCCCTTTTTGTGTTTTTGTCTGCCAGACACATTTTGACTGGACTCCTTATGCACTTAAAAAATGTCAGCCCTGGTCTGAACTCACGCTCTCATTCTTACTACTCTCACAGAAATTACTACTAACGTGGAAATATCAAATCCATAGTTTTCTTCTGAATTTCTGTCTCTGTATTTGTATTTCTAGTGTGTATTTGGGAGAAAGGCAGCCTACCTTTTCCTGCTGCTTGTTCCAGTGTGGGTTTGTGTTAATTTGCTTAAGGAGATCACAGCAGGGGTGCTTGGCTAGTCCGGGCGCTTGTTCTGTCAGATCATCACTATTAATTAGAATGTGAACGTTTCCAGACTTTAGGAGGATTCATTGTGGGGCTCACCCACTAACCCCCTTCTTCAGACCCCCGTCTACCTTCTCTTCCTCTAACCCCCACCTCCTTCCCCCTCTCCTTACCAGAACCTTTCATCTCTTGTTGCTAATCTGTGGAAGATCAACTGTCACTATTCCATTTCCCACACCGCTGAACTCCAGCTGTGGTACTGGGATCTCTCTGTCTCTCTTTTCTTTGTCTTTCTCTCCCTGCGTTTCTATCTCTCCATCCCTTTCTTTCTTTGTTTCTTCTCTCTCTCCATTTCTGGATCGAATTCTTCTTACAGCGTTGCTGTTCGAGATGGTTTAGATTACCATACGATGCATCCCTGACCACTTGTTCTCTCTGTTTCTCTGTCCACCACCAGTCAGCACTGTCTGTTCTACTACTTCCAATCAGCTAGTTTCCTGGTCAGGATCAAAGGTTATCTGCAAATCTGCAAGGCTGTTTGACACTTATACCCGGTACTGATATTGAGCATGTCTTATAGATAATGATGTGTTTTATTACAGGTCCTGATGCACTATCAGGAACATAATGACTTTTGGCCCATTTACATGTAATCTTTAATGGCAGAATCAAGTGCCAAAGTCATTGTCTGTTTTGATTTGTAACTCCGGTTATGTTCACAGTGGCAGTAAATTGATTAGTAGCGATCTGCTGGCCTCATATGCTGATGCTGTAAAGTAGGTTAACTTCAGACAGGCTCCGGTGGTGCTGCTGAGGTCTGCCGAAGCAACAAGAGCCTTCCTCCTCTCCTCTCCGAGTGTGGCTCTGTGACAAAGGGAAAATGGGGAATCAGCAGCATTTCAGCTCCCATTAAACTACAGCTAGCCTGGTCCTGGCTGCTGAGTCTCCTGGACCCTCCTGCTGTGCTACTGTAGACTACTGTAGACTCAGAAGAAGCTATGCTACCAAAATAGGAATATAATTAGATGTGACTAAAGACAAAACTACCTGAATTTGAAGGGGAAGGAGGTCAGGTACACACGGACACTCACACTTACATACACACTCACACATACACACACACACACATATAGAGGAGACAAACACTTGATCCTGTTTCAATCATGATTCACCGCAATAAATGTAAAGTGGTGCTCGTTGGCTTCACAGATTGGTCAAGGTAGATTGCTAGTGCAACTGCTGTGGTATTCAAAGAGAAAAAATATGTATTTCAGTTTATCTCCAATAGGCAAATTTGAAGAGCAAGGGCAAATGCTACCAAAAAGTCGCTCTGGATAAGAGCGTCTGCTAAATGACTAAAATGTAAATGTAAATGTAAAAATAAAAATATATGATTTCTTATGATCAGGCATAGACTCACTGTATGTAGGATTGCAAAGTATTTGAAGTAATTGTAATCTATAATGTATTCACAGATCAGGTTAGGACAGCTAGTCATTTTGGGGAGTTTATTGAGTCATTCTATTACATTCAGTTGACTCTGCTGAACGCTTTGAGTCACCCAGAGAGAGAGAGAGAGAAAGAGAGAGAGAGAGAAAATGGTGATTTATATATATATTTTTAGGTCAGTAGAAACACCGCTGTGGGAGTTAGCACCTTTTCATCCTCATCCTCTTGTCCTCTTCCTCTGCTTCCTTTCATCTACCTTTCTCTCCACTCTTCTCTTCACCTCTCCTGATCTTCTCTATACTTTCTTTCATCACATCTTTGCTCTTCTCCACTACCTACTCCTCTTTCTCTATCTTTCCTTTCTTTGGTTCTCCTCCTACACTCCCAGAGGAAAGAAGAGTCACAGCATATTATTGATTACCCACCACATTTCACAGGGTGACAGTGTGTGTAAGAGGGAGTGTGTTCAAGGGGGACATGACGAGAGAGTGAGTGATACTGTACAGACAGACAGACTGAGTGAGTGAGTGATACTGTATAGACAGACAGACAGACAGACAGAGAGACAGAGAGACAGAGAGAGAGTGAGTGAGTGAGTGGTACTGTACAGACAGACAGACAGACAGACAGACAGACAGACAGACAGACAGACAGAGAGCGAGCAAGAGTGAATGATTCTATACACACAGTGACAGACAGAGAGATAGAGATACTAGACAGAGAAAAACAGACAGAGAGTGATACTGTACAGACAGACAGACAGAGAGAGTCAGTCCCAAGATGAAGAGGGAGGTAACGCAGCTCTAAGAACACCACCATGTTTTATTCATGGAGCGGTGTGGAAGGTGTCAAGAGTTTTGTCAAGCCGCTCATTGTTCCGTTAACCTTGTCCCTGTGAAATGCTCCGTCTTCTCTTTGGTTAAACACCACGCCACACCCCCACTCACCGTGTTGCTCCTTCTTCTCTCCTCCTTTCATACCTCATCCCTTCATTACACACAAGAACAATAAGAGAGTTGGAAAGAGACAGAGTAGAGAGAGAGAGAGAGAGAGAGAGAGAGAGAGAGAGAGAGAGAGAGAGAGAGAGAGAGAGAGAGAGAGAGAAGAGAGAGAGAGAGAGAGAGAGAGAGAGAGAGAGAGAGAGAGAGAGAGAGAGAGAGAGAGAGAGAGAGAGAGAGAGAGAGAGAAAGAGAAAGAGAGAGACAGAGGTAGAGAGAGAGAGTTAGAGAGAGAGAGAGAGAGAGAGAGAGGAGAGAGAGAGAGAGAGAGTGAGAGAAAGAGAGAGACAGAGGTAGAGAGAGAGAGAGAGAGAGAGAGAGAGAGGTAGAGAGAGAGAGAGAGAGAGTGAGAGAAAGTCAGGTGCGTGGAGCCTGGAGAGGTGTGCAGTCCATCATCTTCAGACAGGTAGACGAGAGGCCGTCTGGAGGTTTATTTTATCTCAGTCTGAGACTTTAGTCTGGACTGAAGAAGCGGCTACGCTGCATGGTTGGTCCGCAGAAGGGCGTCTAGGAACAGACAAAGGATGCGTCGGAAATGGCATCCTATGCCCATTATAGTGCAATACTTTTAACCAGGGCCCATATGGCTCTGATCAAAAGTAGTGCACTATTAAGGAAATAGGGTGCCATTTGGGACGCAGACAGACAGTGAGCTGCTGCGCTTTCAAACTATCCTACCTTCACCAGTCGGAAAAGTCAAGTGAACTTCTAAGTCAAAAATACCCCACAACTATTTTAGGTGCCGAGGTAACCGCCTCCCATCCCACCCCCCTGGATCCGTTTTCCCCAGAGCTGAAGATATGAATCACGTTATGTGCATGCTTTTCTTTACCTCTACTTTACGCACAAATGTTTGTGGTCGCCCTCCCTTCACATTTCACACTGTCAATCGTGAATAATAATTATTCTTCAAGTTTTACTAGTGAAACGTCCATGCAGCATCTGCATGCCAATCATTTAATCTCAATCAGTTTCATGGGGATATGCGTTTAGATTTTCTTGTGTTATTTCAGAGGCGCAACTTTCACTGGGGAACATGTCCCCCCCACATTCTGAAATTGCATTTTTGTCCCCCCCAGCTTTATAATTGGAATGTGATACAAAACGTGGCAACGAAGTGCTTTAGGACCATGCGGACGCCTCCGAGCAGTCGGATAGGCTGTTTGGAGTGTTTATCCGACTGGATAAAAATGTAAAAACCATTACCAAAATTATGTCCACCACACTTCTAAAACCAAAGTTGAGCCTCTGGTTAAGTTATACAGTGTTGTTTCGAAGTGGCCTACAGTGAGCAAATTTTTTTGCAGATAGTGTTAACCTCTTCGGGATCAGTGTCCCGTATACGGGACGGTTGAGCTAACGTGCACTAATGTGATTAGCTTGTAAGTAAGAGCAAACTTTCCAGGACATAGACATGTCTTATATGGGCAGAAAGCTTAAATTCTTGTTAATCTAACTGCGCTGTCCAATTTACAGTAGCTATTACAGTGAAAAAATACCATGCTATTGTTTGAGGAGAGTGCACAACAACAAAAAACGTATCACGGCAACTGGTTTGATACATTCACCTCTGAAGGTAAATAATGTTCTTACATTCAGTAATCTTGCTCTGATTTGTCATCCTAAGGGTCCCAGAGATAAAATGTAGCATAGTTTTGTTTGATAAAATCAATGTTTATATTCAAATGTAGGAAATGGGTTCTACAGTTTGAACCCCTGCTGTCTCTGGCTCCACACCCACCCCGCCCGGCCATCTAGATGTGTGAAAGTTAGTGTATAAGCTAATGATCCATCATGTATGACATTCCTGGGAGTGTGTAAACTTACATTTTGTATTACCATATCATTTTTGTATGTTCTCTATAGCTATGTACTTGAAAATGTATCCATTGACCAATTCGGCACATTTGGGCAGACTTGATACAAAATAGTCCAGTATTTCAATGCTTCACTGGATCAATCTGAAACTTTGCACACACACACTGCTGCCATATAGTGGCCAAAATCTAAATTGCGCCTAAACTGCAATATTATACTGTGGCCTTTCTCTTGCATTTCAAAGTTGATGGAACAAAAAAACCAAAAAAAATACATGTTTTTTTGTTTGTATTATCTTTTACCAGATCTAATGTGTTATATTCTCCTACATTAATTTCACATTTCCACAAACTTCAAAGTGTTTCCTTTCAAATGGTATCAAGAATATGCATATCCTTGCTTCAGGTCCTGAGCTACAGGCAGTTAGATTTGGCGAAAATTTAAAAAAAGGGTCAGATCCTTAAGAGGTTAACAAACTGTAGCACACCTGTCTTTAGTTTCAATAAAAGTACATATTTCGCCTAGTGGTGCTCGTTGTGGAGTTTTGGCCACATAAGAGGAAAATGCAACCATTCGCACAATCATCCGAAAATCTCATAAGAAATGAGGTGGTGTTTTTTGTCTTACAGTAATGTTATACTATGCTATTATATTTGGTTATGTTATGTAGAATACTATCATTGTGTTCTTGCAGACATTGATTTAGCTTTGATCTAACTTTATTAAACGAGCACCATTCGCCAGAGAAGCCTGTTCTCTGAGCAGCCGAAACAGTAGAGCAGAGACTGTGCACATCCCACACATGCGCAGAAGCTTTGGACCTTTAGTTGTCAGGAAGAGGAAGTCGGATCCGCAGCCACTGATTAGTTTATACTCTGGAGTATTTTGGTGATTTAAAGTTCTGTTTGACTGCAGTACACTTCCAACACACACACACATCACCTCTATCATCTCATGTCCTCTATCCCCTACAATGGGTATTTAACTCTTACCCTACGAGGTCCAGAGCCTGCTGGTTTTCTGTTCTACCTGATAATTAATTGCACCAAACTGGTGTCTCAGGTCTAAATCAGTCCCTGATTAGAGGGGAACAATGAAAAAACACAGTGGTTATAATGTGCCAGAGCAAAGCATTCACATACTGCAGACCCATCCATGTAACCTTTAGTTTGTTTTCTGTTTTCCTTGTTGATGCTTGACAGTGATGCTACCCTCTTATCTGCCGGGCCTACACCAGGGCCATTCCATGTACTAATGTAATGTCCATGACATTTTGTAACATGACATGTAATTGAGAGGAAAGTAGACAATGTCATGAACATCGTTGTTTAATGTTGTCTTGTAATGATCCATTGGCTATTAGCTTCTAGACTGTGTCCATGTTTCTACGGTTCTATAACTCCCAGACCCAGCCAGGCCTGGATTGTACTGTTAAGAGACTGACTGATACTGCATTGATCCCTGACCTGATCAACGGATGTCTTGTGTCTGTGTATCGGGTAGACCGCCCGCCCGTCGGCCGGCCCTCCAAGTTAGTTTGATCAACAAAGCAGCTCTAAGTAATTAATCAATGAATGAATCAAGTGTGAAAGGATTTTCCAGTGTAAGAAAAAGTCTGTATTTTGGGGGGGTATAGAGTGCCTGGGGTAAAACAGAGGCATTTCCAGTGTGTTCCCTCAATGCCAACTCATCCCAGCATGCTGTTTGTTCTTCTACTGGCTGGCTGTTTTCAGCTTTAACATATAGAAGCCTTCTCATTGGCTGTGTCTCATATGGCCCAAAGTTGTCATGGTTAGTTGAAATTGAACAGGAGAGGTCAAATTGTGGCATCCAGGCAGTGACGTAGCCTTGGGAGGCTACACTACTCTACTCCAGTGATCATCCTACTAACATGATGTCGTCCCTGTGTTTCTCTGTGCAGGTTAGCTCTCTATGTGTATGAGTACCTGCTGCACGTAGGTGCACAGAAGTCAGCACAGACCTTCCTCTCAGAGGTAAGTGTGTAGTGTGTGTGTGTATGCGTGTGTGTGCGTGTGTGTGCGCGTCGGTGCGTGTTCTCCCTCCTATGCAGCTTACTGTAAGGCAGGGCAGTGTGTGTGTGGTTAATTTAATTAGTGTGGAGCACAGTGCTGAGCTGGCAGAGCATGCAGGGAGGCAGGTGGTTCAGCATTTAGCCTCCATTTACTGGGATCAGCCTAGAGAGTTACGATACACCACCTAGCTGACAGCTTACATTGGCATCTCTCTCTCTCGCTCTCTCTCTCTCTCTCTTTTTGTTAAGGTAAATAGGTTTGAAAGTTGAAACCAGTATACCAGTGTACTTCTCTAAATCACTCTAAATTAAAAAATGCAAAATATATAAATAAATAAAAAAGAAAGAAAGAAAGGGATAGAGGATGCAGATGCATCAGCTGGCTGCACTCCCCCACTTCCTCCCCCCTCACATGCACGCACACACACCCTTTCCTCTCTGGCATCCCATGCCATATCACTCTGTCTGTCTTCCGGAGATGGTGGAGATGAAAGTGGAGGGTTTAAGTGTGGGAACTGAGAGCATTAGTTGTGTATAAACACAGCCGTCCCTCCTTCCCCCCTACACTACCCAACCCACCATAGTTCCTACTGGACTAGAGGGGAGGAGAGGAAAATGGCTTTAAAGAGCTGTTATCCACTCACAGAGCTGTGTTTACCACACACATCTGTTGATGCCTCCAGGCTGAGATGTTAACTAGTTCCCAAGTGGAACCCTATTCTGTATTTATTGCACTACTTTCAACCAGGGCCCATAGGGCTCTAGTAAAAAAAAGTAGTTCACCATATAGGGAATAGGGTGCTATTTGGCATGCAATCCCTGAGACCCAACCCAAGCTCAGGGCCAAATCCAGACCGCTTCTCCTGCTGCTGGTGCTTCTGCTGGAGAAAGATGGGTTAACATGCCTGATGGTGTTCACTGTTGACTAAAACATTGACTATGATGAACTCTGATCAAACTGCAGTCATGTAAACCTTCTAATGCAGAGTGATGTCACTCTCAGAGCCAGCCTAAACAATTCCCTGACAGTCGCCCCATTGTGTACAGTTTCCTCAGACAGCCACTCTCCACCGCCGCTCAGTCACATAGTTTTACTGTGTGTGCATGCTTGTCTGTGTGTGTATATGTGTGTGTGTGTGTGTGTCAGAGGAGGCTGGTGGGAGGAGCTATTGGAGGACGGGCTCATTGTAATGGCTGGAATGGTATAAATGGAATGAAGTCAAAAATGTGGTTTCCATATGGGTGATGTGTTTGATACCGTTCCATTAATTCCATTCCAGCCATTACATTGAGCCGGTCCTCCGATAGCTCCTCCCACAAGCCTCCTCTGGTGTGTGTGATGTGCGTGTGTGAGTGACCATAAATCAGGTTTAGCCCAGAGGATGATGTCACTGCTTGCGTTGACTTTGTGCTTGTGTGGGGGCACAGGGGATGGTATGCTAAGGTTTGAAAAAAGAGAGAGAGAGCAAGTGAAAGAAAGAAAGGAAACAGTGATGGGGCAAAGCAAACACAGCGGTGTTCACAGTGTGTGGGCTGTACAAAGGACCGATTGGCCTCTCAGGCTGGTACATGTCCTTATGAACATCCCCACGGACACACAATTAACAAAGGGCTCTGTGCTCTGTAAGGTTTATAGTACACACACACACACACACACACACACACACACACACACACACACCTCAATTATGCAATTACAGTGAGCTACAAAAGTATTGGCTCTGTACTCCAGCACTTTGGATTTGAAATGATACAATGACTATGAGGTTAAAGTGCAGACTGTCATCTTTCATTAGAGGGTATTTTTTATCCATATCAGCACTTTATGTACATAGTCCCCCCATTTCAGGGGACCAAAGGTATTGTGACAAATTCACTTATGTTTATTAAAGTAGTCAAACGTTTAGTATTTGGTCCCATATTCCTAGCACACAATGATTACATCAAGCTTGTGACTCTACAAACTTGTTGGATGCATTTGCTGTTTGTTTTGGTTGTGTTTCAGATTATTTTGTTCCCAATAGAAATGAATGGTAAATAATGTATTGTGTCATTTTGGAGTCACTTTTATTGTAAATAAGAATAGAATATGTTTCTAAACACTTCTACATTAATGTGGATGCTACCATGATTACGGATAGTCCTGAATGAATCATGAATAATGATGAGTGAGAAAGTTACAGAGGCACAAATATCAACCCCCCCCTCAAATGCTAACCTCCCCTGTTATTGTAATGGTGAGAGGTTAGCATGTCTTGGAGGTATGACATTTGTGCGTCTGTAACTTTCTCACTCATCATTATTCAGGATTCATTCAGGATTATCCGTAATCATGGTAGCATCCACATTAATATAGAAGTTTTTAGAAACATTCTATTCTTATTTACAATAAAAGTGACTCCAAAATGACACAATACATTATTTACCATTCATTTCTATTGGGCACAAATAATTTGAAACACAACCAAAACAAAGTCACAAGCTTGATGTAGACATTGCGTGCTAGAAATATGGGACCAAATACTAAACTTTTAGTTTTTGGTCCCCAGAAATGGGGGGGACTATGTACAATATGGATAAAAAATACCCTCTAATGAAAGATGACAGTCTGCACTTTAACCTCATAGTCATTGTATCATTTCAAATCCAAAGTGCTTTAGTACAGAGCCAAAACAACAAAAAATGTGTCACTCTCCCAATACATTTGGAGCTCACTGTATATAATGATGTGTACAGTGAGGGAAAAAAGTATTTGATCCCCTGCTGATTTTGTACGTTTGCCCACTGACAAAGAAATGATCAGTCTATAATTTTAATGGTAGGTTTATTTGAACAGTGCGAGACAGAATAACAACAAAAAAATCCAGAAAAACGCATGTCAAAAATGTTATAAATTGATTTGCATTTTAATGAGGGAAATAAGTATTTGACCCCCTCTCAATCAGAAAGATTTCTGGCTCCCAGGTGTGTTTTATACAGGTAACGAGCTGAGATTAGGAGCACACTCTTAAAGTGAGTGCTCCTAATCTCAACTTGTTACCTGTTTAAAAGACACCTGTCC